>NW_027499580.1:0-47035 GCF_021521415.1 Bidens hawaiensis | reverse complement strand
TATTATAAAATTTATTATTTGTTTTTGTTTACAAAGATTTTTTTTTATTTAAAAACTATGAGGACTAAATTGACAAATATACAAATTTTGGACTGAAGTGGCGAAAGTAGTAAACCATAGGGACGAAAATGGTCATTAACTCTAGACAAAATAACTTTTAAGTTTACTAAATTTGTTTTGTTATTTAGTATGTATTCATACTTCAAACTCTTCACTTTTTCTTATTTATGTATATTGGAATATAGATGAACCAGAATATTTTTAAGAATTGAGATGCATGTATTTGATTAAAAAAGAAAAATTAAACCTCGCCTATAATTTGCAATTTTATTAGAAAAGTTAGGAAGACTTATTCATAAAAATATAACTTATTAACACCACTTGTTATAAAATAAATGACTAGTTTAACACAAAATAACCTTGAATAATCCAATATATAACTCATTAACTGATACGTGCCGACACATCAACAACCAATTATCCACATTCAAGAAGCCACGTTTATTTTTATTGATATTTATGTTTTCATTCAAGTTGCGTTCCCCTTTAAGTTAGTGTAGTGGGTTAGTTGCGTATTAGTCCATAGTGTAACATTCCAAAATTTCACCAATAATATTTATATATTATTTCTTATAATAGACAAGTTTACTTGGGTTAGTAAATAAAATAATAATAAAGAGTATAAAATAAGTAGGCTAATTAGATAGATTAATCATGGACTAAAAAGGAAAGATGAGCGTTAGGTCCATGGGCTTAAGGGAGTATAAAATACCCCTTAAACCCTAAATCTTTCCATTTCCATCCATCTTATCCATCTTATTCTCCCAAAAACACACACTTAAGCCAAATACACCTCCCTTAGCCGCCGGCCATCATCCAACCATAACCCGATCATAGTAACGTTGGATCTTCGATCTTACAAGCTAGATAGCGAGACCAAGATCACGTATCAAGCTAGCCGTAGTCTAGAAACATCAAAAGGTATGTTCTTGATCTTAAAGTTTACGTTTTTATGAACGAATAATCATGAAACTCAAACCTAGAGTACATCGGGTCTAGACAAATCGTAAAGTTGCGAACTTGATGTTAAAATGGACTTAACGAACTTATGGTTATATACGGCTCGTATAAATACACCATAGACGTAATCCGAGAATGTTTTTAAAACGATAAAGGTCCAAGCTTTATGGAGAAACGGGTTAGATTTTGATGAGAGGGTGATAGTGGTTGTTAAACGGTTAAAAGGGTAGAAAAAGGGTGTTAAAATCCTGTCATGGATCATCAGTGAACTACCATGGCTGAGTAGGATCGAAAAGGGTAGAAAAATATGATCTGGAACATCAGACCTGAGTCTCGGTCTATGTGTTCTCGGTTAGGGTTCTCGGCCGAAAACACGGTTCTCGGTTAAGTATGGATCTTGGTCAAAGCTGGGAGTTCTCGGTCAAACTGAGAATTCTCGGTTAAAGCTGATGGTTTTCGGTCAACGATCTCGATCAAACATGAGAGTTCTCGGTCAAGCAAGTGTTCTCGGTCACGAGTTCTCTGTCAAAGGGTTCTCGGCTGATCAGTTCACTATTGGGTTTTGGGCCAAAATCCAGTTGGGCCCAGGTACCATAATGGACAGTTGGCTAAGCCCATATCTAATATGAAGCAAACTTGCCCATTATCTTAGGCTTAGAAAATAAGCCCAACTTAGTAAATAATTTAAAATGTTAATGGAAAATGTGTTAAGACAGTTAATGAAAATAAAATTTTTCCAAGCTAACCTGGCATCTTAACCCCAGCCAGGGGCTCTGCCCCTTGGACCCCGCTAGGGGCTGCCGCCCCAAGAACCCCGCTGCCAGGAGAGCTGCCCCCGGGCCCCCGTTCGTTGAGGGCAATAATTAAACTAGAAACACGATATGGGCAGTGACAGTTAAATTGATACGTGTAATTGTTATACAGTTAGTCGTGCACAGCTCAAGAAAGGGATAACCATAAACGGTGAACGTAAACGCATTCAGGTGAGTTTCTAGCCCCATTCCTTGTTATGTTTTCGGGGCTGTGTGCATACTCGATGTGATTAGTTAATACACTTACCTTAAGTGGTAAGTGTATGCCTATTATGATATATGTGTATCTTATAAAAGAATGCTTTACGGTACATGAACAATCTTCGGATATTGCATGTACTGTCAGGAGATAGTTAGGTGATGTGACTGTTTATATATATGTTGTATGTATGAAGTATGTACGTTGTAGAATATGAGAATAAAAGAAAGTATGTAAAATATATAAACGAAAAGGAAAGTATGATATGAAGGAATTGACGGTAAAGGGTGGCAGACCCTAATAATATTTGTGAAGAAGGGTGGCAGACCCTAATAATATCTGTGAAGAAGGGTGGCAGATCCTAATAATTTCTGTGAGGTTATAGGGCGAAAGGCTCTTTAAGGGTGGCACATCCTAATAATATCTATGAGGTTATAGGGCGAAAGCTCTTTAAGGGTGGCAGATCCTAATAATATCTGTGAGGTTTTAAGGTGAAAGGCTCTTTAAAATATATAAGTATGTATGTAAAAGAAAGATAAAATATGAAGTATGAAAGAAAGAAAGTATGAAAGTAAGAATAAAAGTATATACTTACGGATGAATGAAAGAAAGTAAAGAAGGACAAGTATGTAATATAAGAACGTATTGTATGTTGATTGTATTAACTAAAACTCACTCAGCGTAGCTGACTTTTAGTATGCACGCAGGTGAGTAGAATGAGGCAGTTAGCTTGAGAGGACACATGACAGAGTTGGACGGAGCTGGCATCTGAGGATTTGCTATGATGTTTTATTTTCTTTAATTTAAGTTATGATTTAAAGAAAAAACATGGATGTTTGTAACGAATGGTTTAAGTTTTATTATTTCCGCGAAAGTTTTATCAACTCTGATATTTAGAACTGCGTTTATGAGTAAATCCAACGTCCAAATGTGAGGCACCGGTAACAGGGTCTTACACATAGGTTCTCATCAGTTCCTGCACATGCACGTTTATCTCTTTAAGTTTGTAAGCCTATATAAGGCCTTCTTGTTATGTTTAATGTTAAGAAGAAAATTGATAAAACAATCCCTCGTTATCTCTATTATTTCTTTGGATTCTAATCCGCTCAAAGGGTCACTATCTTGGGATATTAGCCATCTCAAATCATCTTACTATCAATGGTGCTTTCATTCTCGAACCCTACGCCTTCCTACCATGAACCTCAACCTCTTAAACAAACCATAGTTGCCTTTTCCGATGCCGTATATGAACAATCGGCTGATATGAAGGAGTTTTCCTCCACATTGGATACCTTTGTCATCACCCTTGCCGATGACCATGGTCCATCGCGATACGCGATGGACCACAAAAGACCCCATCGTGTATCACGATGGGTTACGAAGACGGTAACGTTAGGGTTTTTATGTTTACATCTGATGTCGACCCTATCATTCAACAACTACTTCCAGGCAGTTTCCAGAGCTTAGAGAGGGCGATTCCATCACTCCAGATCATACCGAGATCATATCCATGTTCCATATCATCATAATTGAAGATTCCATGATGTCGATGCTCGGCAAAATCCTTCGAGTCATACTCGGCATGTAGAGTTTGTATCATTTTCAGTTTTCTTATGTATTAAAGAACAAATACTTTGTAACTGTTATTTGATTAATCTATGAGTATTGATGTTTAGTTTGTTGTGCATTCAGTGGGTTTAGGTTTACGTTGATCATAACGATTAGTTTGTCGGTTGCTATAATAATTGTTCATAAGGACTGTTTTGACTAGTTGAATTCAATGAAGCATGTAATTGCCCTTAGTTGAGTCACAATGGTTGGGATTTTTTGATAACCAGTGCCGTGTGTTAGCGATTGTTGGTGCTTAAGGTTTAGCTCATTAGTCAGTCTGTGTTAATCAGTGATAGTTAATATGTTAAGTTGTATGAGATTACTGTTTGCATGCATTCCTGAACCCGAGGTGTGATTTGTTTTTGTTAATTGCTTGAATTTGTGAAGTTGTTTAATCAGTATTAAAACTCACTCTTATATGCTTGTGTGATCAGCACTACCAATTCATTACTTCATAATACTAGAACTTGTTTACACGATTACATTGACCACATACTCCTTGTGTTCGACACCCTACTTACCCTAGCTTCCTTAGGTGATTAGGAACTTAAATTAATTGTTTTTGACTATATAGTGATAGTCTAGCATCACAATCACTCGCTATCTCTATTATATATTTGGAATCAAACTCGCTCAAAATGTCACTATCTTGGGAGATTAACCATCTCAAATCGGCTTTTTATCAATGATGCTTTCATTCTCGAACCTATGCCTTCCTACCATGAACCTCAACCTCTTAAACAAACCATAGTTGCCTTTACCAATGCCGTACCCCGAACAATCAGTTGATATGAAGGAGTTTTCCTCCACATTGGATACCTTTGTCACCACCCTTGCCAATGCCCAAGCCGCTCAGTTTAAGCAAACCAATTCCTTATTATCGTTCGCCAAATCACTCCTCACTACTATAACAACTCGGACTTTTCAAATTAATATATTTATTAAATACCTGACTCATTTCGATGTTCGGGAAATTTTATCACGTTTATCGAGTAAATTAATTTTTATAATAATATTTTTAATTATTTATTTAGGAAAATTGGTTTTTATTGGTTTCAACTATCGTCTTTTGGTTACTGCCGGTCTCAACTAACGAATTGGCTGCTGACGGTCCAAACTTTTAAACGTAGTTGTTCCTAACGGTCCGCGGCTAGCAGAATTCTAACGTTGTTAATTTCAGGTCACCGGAAAAACATTTTTTTCTGGAAAACACACATTTTTTCCCGAAAACTTAACAATTTTGTCCCAACCGTCATGGTAATTTTTTATCATACCTTTACGAACATTTTTCTATTAAAAGCCCCAATTACTAGGTCGCCAAAACCCTAGAACCATCATTGGAATCAGTTGATGGTGCTTAAGTGATGGTGGTTGGTTGGCGTGAGTCAATGTGACAAATGGAAATTTTGCTTAAATACGAGTAACACTGCCCAAATATTAGTGGCACAAGCATATAGACTGAAAGTCTACTGACGTACTGAATGTACAGTGAACAAACATATAGACATGAAGTCTACTGAATTTACTAAGACCAAACATATAGATGAAAGTCGACTGGTGTACTTAGTAGCATATCAATTTTCGGGATGAAAATTCTTCCAACAAGGGGATGATGTGACACCCGGCATTTTCAGGTTAACTTCGTTAACTAGTTAGTTCTGTTAACTAAGTTAATGAACTCCCATACATATAGTGTCATGTATGCATACATTGAGTCAGTGGTGTCGTTGATGGCCTAAGTGAGAGTAACTAGTTATTGATAACTAGAATAAAACTTGTCACACATGTTATATGTTATAATATATTTGTCACACATGATATGTTACATGTATTATATGTAGTGGGTGATATTGTGTTACATGCTTCATGATTAGTTGTTGTATACTTATATGTTGTAGGAGAAGTTAACAATTAAATAACATAACATATGATATATTACATGATAAGTAACAAAAGAGAAGTGCATAACATATGATTACTAGGAAATGTTTATAATAAAATGTAGCATGTCACAAATTAAATTAAATAAAGTTATCTAAAGTTTAATCAAATTGATGATGACTTAATGAGGGTGTAAATGAATGTGTAGTGATGAGTAAATAGCAATGAAGGTTAAAACTTTTCTTTTTCTTCCTTTGGCCGTCCATTTCACACCCACACACACACTTTGTTTTTCTAAAAATTCCCTCAAATATCATAAACAACTTGGTGATTCTTAGAAGCAAGGGTGTAGAGTTCTTGGACCAAGCAATAGGTAAATATGGTTTAGTACATATTCTTGTTCATATTTTGATTTTGGGTCATGAAAACCTAGTATCCAAATAATCGAATTTGTGAAAATGAACTAAGAATAATCAAGGTTGATTTTTAAAAGAAATTGTGTGTCTTGTCATAAAAGAAAATATGGAAACCTTTTGTACATAAATATTATTTTATAAATCAATAAAATAATGAAACACATGATATTTAATTATAGACAACGGTTCCTTGTTGATTAAAGATCATAAGGATATAAGAATCATGATTTTGTGCCTTTTGGTTTGAATCTGCTTGTTGACAGATTCTGTGTTTTAGATTGTAGATTGTATAACTTGATGATACGTTGGTGTTTCTGATTGATGTTTGATACTATGATTAAATACTATGAATCTAGTTTTTAAAAAGTCAAAAATCATAATTTTGGGACTTTGTTTCACTGGTTTTTATTAATTTACAAAATCGGGTTGCAATCCTGATTGAAAGAGAAATTTTTTGAGTTGTGTTGTAAATTGTATAACTTGAGATTGAAAATAGATATGAGTGTTATTCCACTTCTAGAATGTTATAAATTTAAGTTGAAATCTAATCCAATTGGTATTGCATCAATTGGATAAATATAGAATTTTTGGTAAATATTTGTGTATTGCTGCGTTAAAATAGAGACTTAAATTAGGTTGTTGTAGAGTGTGAATATTCTGTATATTGTGTGAATTGGAAAATTATAAGAAACATATATGTTATACCTAATACTTGTAAGAATATGTGTGAATTATTTGGTAATTTAATCACAAGTTTTGGTTGGTTGGAAAAATCAGTTTTAATGATTGAAAACTTGTTAAGAATGACTAGCATATTGGTTAGTAAAAATAATTGTAATTTGTAATAGATTGATTGTGGTAAATTGAATTTTGACCTTTGTGGGTCAACTTAGAACTATTTGACTAAGTGGTTAGTCTTACTTGTGAAGTGTTGAAAGTGGTAAAAGTTAGACTTAGCCATAAGATTGTATGAAAATTGGCTAAGTGTACATTACTTGATTCTTATGATTAGAAACATAATGTAATCATTCAAAGTCTAGAAAATTGGTCAAAAGTTACCAACGGGTCGTCGGTCAATATTTTTGTCAAAGGTCAACATTTTGGTCAACGGTCAACAAAACTCAAATTTTAGTCTTCGAACATCGAGACTTGGACTTTTTAGTCAACGGTCAACAACTTGGACCTTTTGGTCAAAAGTCAAACGAAAAGTCAAACTTAGGTCAAAGTCAACAAAAGGTCAAACTTTGGTCAACTTCAAATAAACAAGGGAATTGTTTGGATACTAAGGGTCATAGGAATCGCTTAGCGAATACTTATAGTGCTTTTATGATTTAGGCACTAGAACAACTTTGACTTAAGCAGTTGACTTTCAATTTGAACCGCATTCGAGGTGAGTTTCACTCCCATTTTTTACTTACTTTTGGGGGGAAAGCATGCAACATACAAACTTTTGAATAATTGTAGACTTTTTAATACCTCATGGGTACATAGTGCAATTAAACTAAAGTCCCCCATGCACATTGGACGGTTAACGATTGTACATTGGCTCGGTAATGAAAGGTAGTACTACTGGGTTTAACGAACCCCCTCGGGGCTCTCGGTTGAGGGAGTAGCCGGGCGTCTCATTTACTAGGAACGCAATATGCACTAGTCTTATATTAGACTCCGTGGGTGGCAAACAAACTAACAAGTCAACCTCGGTCACAATGGAACTCACACTAATGTAACATGAATGCTAGCGTAATTAACTAGCGGTATTACTAATGCATACATTATCCATGCTTTATTGCTTACAACGTTTACTTACTAAATGGTTTGTTAAACAAACTTGTTTTTAAACTCAAACCTGTGAACTCACCAACCGTTGTGTTGACCCATTTTAGCATGTCTTTCTCAGGTGTTTAAGGTGCATTTGCGAAGTTGAAATGAGTCTCAGATGCATGGATCCCACTAAGCATCGAATTATGCTGGGAGTCTTTAATGAAATGTTATGTCTGGGCGTCTTGACACGCACTATGGTTATTTTTTAGTGTTTTCCTAAATTATACGCTTTCGCAAATGTAAAAACTTATTGTAAATGTACTTACCTCATTTAAGATGAGCAGTAATATTTAAATATTTTCCATTATAATTTGGTTGTTCGTTATGACACATGGCTAGATCCTGGTATGTCACGCACCTCACGGTAAAACCCCGTTAGTCGAAAATTGAGGGTGTGACAGTCAATTGGTGGTGGTGGCGGTGTTCAGTGGTGTTTTCCGGCAAAAAAATGATTTTCCAGACGAATAACGTTTTTCCGGAGACCTGAAACTAACAGGGTTAAGATTCTGTTAGCCGCGGACCGTTAGGAAAAAATACATTAAAAGTTGGGACCATCAGTGACCAATTCGTTAATTGAGACCGATAATGACCAAAAGGCAATAGTTGGGACAAAAAAAACAATTTTCCATTTATTTAATACATAGTTATAACTTTTAAGTTATGACAAAAGTTACCTTAAACTAAGATTTACCCAAATGTGTTTCCATCTTTAATCTCCAGGGACTTAAATGCAAATATTATTATTATCTATAACCCATTAACCTTGATCCAAACCCGTAACCCAACCCCGATCTTCGAACCCGGATATACAAATTCGCGTCTTGAACCTTAATTCTCGCATCTAATATGGCAATTGAATCGACAAACATGTTATACATTCGTAATTCGACCTAACTGACAGTTTAATTTAGTTAAATCGATCAATTAGGATTCATTATACTTAATATACCCTATCGACGCTAATTGGATCTTGATATACATATAAACGATTGTAATTGTTCAATTAATCTTGCAGATACACTCATCTAACCCTCGCCGTCCTTAACCCCATACTTAATTGTGTTATAACCCTCTGTTTAATCGTGTTCTTCAACCTGTTGTGCCGCCTCTGTTTCGTTCAAATTGACCCTCTATTTAACATCATAAAAGGAAATTAATTGTTGTGTTTTGTTCATCTATGATTAGTAATCAAAAACCCTAACATGGATTTGTTAAACAATCACTTTTTGATTCAATTGTAATCTCTAGGATTAGGTCAGATTTGGGGGAAATCTTTCTGTTTGTTTATTATTATCTGAAGTGAAGATATAACCAGGTTAAACACCAGCCCAGTTGGCTGGTGCACCCCTGGTTAGACCTGGGAGTGACAGGTCGCGGGTTCGAGAACCAGCCGTCTCCCTTTTTCGTTTATTTTGGCTTTTTTAGTATTTTTGAATTAATAACCATTTTAATTAATAATGATGATAATAATCAATAAATAAGTTATATTTTTATAAGAACCGACCCTATTGCTTGTGTTTTTCCTGCATCTTGTTAAAAAATTTACGTTCATGTGTATATATATGTGTGTGTGTGTGTAATACAACTTTTTAATGTCTTAAGATTAATATAAATAAAAATTTATGAAATATATATTTAAACAGTTAAATTTACTTTTATAAATATCACAAAAATACATTTTATATATATATATATGAATAAACTAATTAATTTATTTTTACAAAGATGTATTTTCTAACCTTTTTATATTTATATATATTAAACAAGTAATATTAAATAATAAAATATGTAATAAAATTAAAAGAACTAATAAATAAGAAATTTAATTAATATATGTACTTAACAAAATAATACTTTGTCATAAAACTCTCAAACCCTGTATTATCTGTCAAATCCTTACGTTAGTTTTGTGTTTTATCTTTATTTGGCTTTATTGTCAGCGCGTGAATCGCCGCCTCCGTTCTTATTATTATCTTACTAATCTCGTTTGCTCATCTAGTAAGGTGAGTATCACATTCCCCCTTTTAAACTCAATTTTACTGTTTTGGGGACGTATGCGTTACTACATATTTTACTATTACGTAATACGCAATTTGCAACTGTTAGTCAGGTGTGTTTAACAATTTATGCCTAACGTGTTATATGCTTATTTGGTTGGACCGTCGTAGTTTCCATCGGCCATTTTATCTGGCATCGCGCTCATCGACAACTCATTTACTTGCTTATTTAGTTGGACCGTCGTAATAGCCATCGCCCAGTTTATTTGGCATCGCGCTAATCGACAATTTATTTACTTGATCATTGGTTAAATTGCTTATCTCACTTGACACATTTTGAAATTTTATTTATTATAATATATTCATAAAATCTAGTGTTTTACTCACTCAACCTATTGTTGACAAAACTAGTGTACTTTTAACGCATATGTAGAACATCGTGTGATATGATTTCCAAGTTTGTTTGAAGAAACTTATGATTGCATGCTAGAGAGAAGAAACAAGAACTTGAAAATTTATTTTTTCCTTACTTGTTCTACTAATGGAATCATGTACTTTGGTTATTTGAAATTTGTTGGATTATTTGAATTATACAATAGATACTGTCATTTTAAATATTGCATGATAGTACCTTGAGAGCTGTGAGCAATCGGCTCACACCCCCGGCATATCCTCCGTATGTTGGGGTGTGACTGATTGGTATCAGAGCCGAAGGTTTAAGATAGGTCGTTAGTGGTTCCATTGTAACATGCTTAGGATCCCCATACGTGCTTGTCTATTCGCCTTAATGTGTTCAAAATCAATTGTTTACAGCTTTCTTAGATAACTAATTATTTATTACTCATTGTTATATTGCTATGCACACACACAACTCCGAGGCTATGCCTTAACCTTCAAAGAAAATTTTTATTAAATATTTTAAAACAAGTAGATTGTCTTTTTATTTTTGGAAAATTCCTTAAGAATTCCCTACTTTTGTTTTTACTTTTTCTCTCTAAGGCTAGGTAGTACGATAAGTTCCTCTAGGTCAAAGCAGAGCACAAATGTCATACGACTGACACCTTAGGTTGCTTTTAAACCAAATTCATAGTGGTTAATGGCTAAATTCAGTAAATTCTGATTGTTGTGTTTTGTTATTTAAATAGTTAGTTGGGTGAAAAATCCATGGTATCCATAGGCACTCCTACTATCCATTCATCATCTTGTTTTGAATGTAAATTTTGTTGGAGTTCATCATACGTGGTGGCTCACGGGATGCTCCAACTACTCATATTTTCCTCTCGTTTATTGGTTATTTAGGTTGGTCGGTTAAAATGCCATGTAACGCTCATGGGTCGACAAACTCTATTGTATTGTGAATTCGTTAATTTCTTGGACCATTTAAAATGCCATGTAACGCCAATGAGCGGTCCAGCTCAGTTACTTTTATTCGTTAGTTTATTGTAAAGTTAATTTAATCAAATAAAAATTAAACTTTTAAACTGACCCCATCTCCTCATGTAGTCATCACACATTAATCATATTGATTACATCATCTAATAAGTAACTATGCAATGCACCCTTTATCTTGTAAGCTTTTACTTTTATTCCTCATGATACGACACAAATCCCCCACTTATAAAAGCAAAATTTTTATAAGTTATTGTCACAGCCTCCGACCCCAATACCCTGGGAGGGAAGCTGTGAACATTGATTGGTGGTATCGGTGTTTATTAAATTATTTTGCAGCGGAATATTTATCAGAACCGTAGTTAGGAAAAATTATCAGAGTTATAAAAACACCATGATTATTATTATAAACTGGGAATTTAACCCATTTTGATACAAACATAAACTTTATAGGGATAAACCCTAATTTACAAAACACATTTCTTTATTTAGGTGACAAGGCACTTATTTAAGCTGGTAGCCCGCAGGGATCATTCCTTTGTCCCTAACAATTCACCTGAAAAATGTTTAAAATATTTGATCAGCAAGAAATACTAGTGAGCACATTCATTCGTAAATGACACATTTTACATGTACAACATTAAGATGTTTTTACAATTGCCTGCTTAAAATTACTAAAAGGTACTTGTCACTAGACTGTATCTATGACCGTGGTCATATTACTTATTGGCTAACACTTGTCCAATAAGTAACGTGTAATAGCCCAGTAGGCAAGCTTTGTATACAAAACCCCACAATACCAGTAGTAACCATATCGTAAGTCTACAGAGACTTAATCATTGTAATGTATATAAAATACTTTTAAAAATTTATTTAAAAACATTTAGATCATCTGCCATAAGTTTTATAGGTTTTGAAATTATCATGACAATGTCGGAAAACAGTTGTCTCACGTAAATGTGAGTGGTACAAAAACTCGAATGTCTTACCTTGCAAGTTTACAATTAAAGAATGCTTCCTGGTATTAAGCACCTAGGTTAAACACAATGTAGTATATTTAGATTATTATAGAACCAATAATCATAATGATAATCACGAGATTATAAACTTTACACGATAGCATAATGTCTTACCTTAATAGGCAGAGCTTTTGGATTCGCGTATATAGGTTTCTTTCGATCGGATAGGATATCGCTACGATCACTCGGGTATTATACCATCTTCTTAATTTATATATAAGTAAATCTCAGAGAGAACGAAAGTTTTGAGACGAGGAGTGAATGTCTCATATTCAATCTATTTATAGCTGATTTTGGAACCCGTCGCGATACGTAATGGTAATAAACAAAGGACATCGTGTATCACGATGAATCTTATAGATTTGCCAAGTCAGCCCTAGGTATGCTACGTGGCACGCCAAGTGGCATGTTACGTGTCTTTTCTGCGTAACCTCCACGTAGCGTATCGCGATGTGTTACTTTGATAGTCCATTGGGTATCGCGACGCCGCAAAGTTTCTGGATAAGTTACACATCATCGCGTAACGCGATGAGACTAATCTAAACCTGTTGCGTATCGCGATGGGAGGATTATTAAAAATTTTAATTTTCCACAAAAATACTAAGGCGGCCCTTAATTGGCGATGCGAAGTGCAAAGTGCGCCATCAAAGCGCCACATTGCGCCCATCGCACTTCGCTCGTGCCCATGCGCGTGCACTTTTGGGTGTTTCACACCCTCCACTAGGATCACTGGGTGTGATTTGTCTTATAAAAAAATTAACATATGAGTTTTCTTTCTTATAAAGAGCTCACTAGTTTTATAATCTAACATTGTGGGACAAGAACTTACACTCCTATTTATACCACGGTAGATTCCGTTCCTTTTCTTTCTTCCACCAATGTGGGATGGAGTTTTCTTCTTTTATTTCTTTACTTTTCCTTAAATTTATTTTGTGGTTTGTTATAGTTCTCTAAGCAATTAACGTTTTATTATTAATTTATTTCCTCAACTTATTCTTATAAACCTTTATTTTTGATCTTCGTATAATGTCTTCCCTAAGAAACCACCGTCATCTTCGACATCAATCATCTGGTTCTCATCACCACCATATAGCTGCTTGTATAGCCAAAGAGTTAACTACTACGATCCCTTGGTTAGTGACCCAAATTCAAAACACCATGCAACCAATCCTACCCAACCGCAAGCCTCTTCAACTTTTCCGAAAAAGAGACCTTACAAGAAACGTAAGAACCCCATCTGCAATACCTGCAACTTTCACCACCCGACAAACCTCAATTGTCGTCTTTGCACCAATTGTAACCGTTATGGCCACCTTGCTAATTACTGCCGTCAAGTCCATAGTGCACCAACTTCTCCACAACGATTTGAGAGGCCCGTTTCTCGAAATGGTACTATGCCATCTACTCAACCCGGTGTTTCTAACACCCGTGCTTGCTACCATTGTGGAGACCCAAATCATCTCCGTAATTCTTTCCCTCATCGTATCCATGCTCAACAAGCTCAAACTATGACTGCACCCTACTATTTGACCCATGCTCAGTGTCACA
Source organism: Bidens hawaiensis (assembly GCF_021521415.1). Classification (NCBI taxonomy): domain Eukaryota; kingdom Viridiplantae; phylum Streptophyta; class Magnoliopsida; order Asterales; family Asteraceae; genus Bidens; species Bidens hawaiensis. Next base: position 33,322 of record NW_027499580.1, on the reverse strand, counting down.
CCCCCATCTCAGGCTGGGATTGCGACCAACAGTTGGTACTAAGTTTGTAAATAAATCAGAGTTAGCGGATTAAAGCGGAAAACATGTTTGCGTGGATTAGAATATAATATTTATATTAACAAAAAACGGAATTTTAAAATACCCAGTTAGCGTTTACAAAGATTACTTGTTTTATAAAAAAACCACCATTCATATTTTAATATTAACAAAATGATCTGAGCCATCAGCTCGCCTAGATGTCACTTCGTCCTTTCCAAGCGGCTAATCTTCTTTACCTTTAAATGTTTAGAAAATAAGTCAGCAACACATTCTGGTGAATAAGCTGACGAATAAAATATTTTCTTTACTTGATTACCCCTCGAGACATAACTTAGGTCCGGCCCATTGTGGCTTAGGAATAATCAAGTTTTAAAAACAAAACACAGTTATAAACTCAAGTTCTACACAAAACACTCAGCTAACACCGCAGCGTTCGATGTTACTTAGATACCATCAGTTTATAAATGATTACCCTCACTCAGACGTAACTTAGGTCCGGCCCATCGTGGCGGAGGCTCATAACCAAGTGTGGCGTGGTGTGCCCACCAAATTTTTACCACATATGTAAAGATCCTAACAAACGTACACGACAACCTAAGGGCTAGCGATTACTTTTGTTTATAACTTTTTACAGATACGTAATCTCATGTAATTCATTTTATTTATTTGACTCGATTAAACAAGTTTATAAAGTTGGGTGTATTCACCTTTCTTTGAAAAGATCAGCTTCAATACACTGATCGGTTCTTCCTTGTTATCTCGCACCTATAGTACGAGTATAACCTTTTGTTAATACTAGATCTTTAATCTGGCTTAAGACCTTTAGTCTTCTTTATATAATCTTTACCTCGATTATATTTTCTTTTAAACCTTTAGTTTAAATATTCTTTCTTTCTTTTATAAGTTAAAAATCTTTAATTTAACTTATTTACTTTTCTTAAACTCTATGTTTCTTCTTCTTGAAGAAACGTATACTTTACTTATTATTTAAGAATCATAATAAACTTAAATAATTTTATAATAAAGAATCACATTATAATTATATATCTTTCTTTTATATTTCCTTGTTATGTTTTCTTTTGTTATTTTCGAGGTATCGAGTATATCCTCTACCTAAGGTTTTAAGCCTTTAATATTTTATTATTATTTAATTTAGGCATTATGCCTACCTTTTTCCGCATATAAAAACCCTAGAAACATGGGCATCACTTCTACGTCTTTTCTTTACTCAAGCTCCCTTTGATCAACACCCCTCTTGGCACGCGAATCGAGGCACAGTAAATCTTCGTCTCTTGTTGGCACGTACTTCGAGGTGGTCGTCGGGTCATCTCCTTGGTGATATGTTCTTTGAGATGTTGTCGTTTGGTATGTGGTATGAATTACGAGGTGCAGTTTACGAGGTGAGTTTGGTGGCACGTTTTACTAGGTAGAGAGATGTTTTAGAGAGAAAGAGTGTGCTGTGAAGTTGGGATGCTGGAATGAGGAGCTTGAGCCCTCTATTTATAGGTTGGGTTTGCCAAGCCATTGCGATATGCGGTGGTATAAAGGGAATCCGTCGTGTATCGCGACGTAGCTTACACCAGTCACCACTAGCTTTGCCACGTGGCGCCACGTGGTGACATGTGGCGGAGTTTGTGTCACGTGGGGATACGTGGCAGAACACGTGTCCCTATGTCAGACCACGTCATCGCGATACGAGATGACGTTTGGTCCATGGCCGTCGCGTATCGCGATCAGACTAGAAGGCAGATTTTTTTCAATAAGACTCTATCGCCTACATTGAATTCTAACGGCTTACGACGGACATCGGCGTAACTCTTTTGTCGGTCACATGCCGTCTTAAGTCGTTCACGGATTTGTAACACCTTATCAGTGGTTTCTTGGACTATCTCGTATCCAAACAATTGATTATCTCTAGTTTCAGACCAGCATACCGGCGTTCTACATTTACGACCATACAACGCTTCGAACGGTGCGGCTTGAATACTCGTGTGATAGCTATTGTTATACGAAAATTCCATTAGGGGTAGATGGTCGTCCCAACTTCCACCTAAGTCAATCATACAAAAGCGGAGCATATCTTCAAGCGTTTTAATTGTCCTTTCGCTTTGCCCATCGGTTTGAGGATGATAGGCAGTGCTAAGGTTTAACTTTGTGCCTAACACTTGTTGGAAGCTTTCCAGAAATGAGACGTAAATCGACTATCTCGTTCAGAAATAATAGACAATGGTACTCCATGTAAAGCAATGATGCTCTTCACATAAATACGCACTAATCTATCCATTGAGTATGATTCGTTGATTGGTGTGAAATGAGCAGATTTTGTTAATCTGTCGACGATAACCGAAATTGCATTATGCTGACGAGTTGTTTTTGGGAGTATTGTGATGAAGTCCATTGTTATTAATTCCCACTTCCAGGGGGAGTTCGGGTTGCTGAAGCAATACCGAGTGCTTTTGGTGTTCAACATTGACTTTTAAACACGTCAAACATTTTGCAACATGCAAAGCGATGCCCTTTTTCATTCCGTTACACCAGTAGTTCGGCTTTATGTTTTGGTACATTTTGTTACTACCGGGGTGCATCATGCACTTGGACTTGTGAGCTTCACTTAAGATCCTTTCACGCAAGTCTCCAATGATTGGCACCCAAATTCTATTTCCGAGTATAAGTATGCCATTGTTACCTTTGACTAGCGAGTCAATGGTGCCGTTAAGTTTTTATCAGAGATCTTGTTTACATTGATTGCTTGATTTGAGCGGATTTAATTTGCTCAATAAGATCTACTTGGAGTTCTAATCGTAACGCTCGAACTCTTCTGGCTTTTCATGTTCCTTACGACTCAAGGCATCAACCACAATGTTGGCTTTACCTTCGTGATAGACAATCTCACAATCGTAGTCATTCAAAGTTTCCATCCAACGCCTTTGACGCAGGTTGAGTTCTTTTTTTTCAAAGATATGTTTCTAACTTTTGTGATCGGTAAACACGACAAATTTAACTCCATAGAGATAGTGCCTCCATATCTTTAAGGCAAAGATTATGGCGCCTAACTCTAGATCGTGAGTTGTGTAGTTCTTTTCGTGTACCTTGAGTTAACGAGAGGCATAAGCGATTACTATATTTGGTTGCATTAGTACGCATCCCAAACCGGAATGAGACGCATCACTAAAGAGAAAAAAAGTCCTCGGTACCTCATGGCAAGGCCAGTATAGGTGCTTGGGTGAGTTTTTGTTTGAGTATATCGAACGCCTCTTGTTGTTTGGTTCCCCATTCATACTTGATTTCTTACGAGTTAACGAGGTTAGGGGAACGGCTATACGACAGAAGTTTTCGATGAACCTACGATAATAACCAGCCAAACCTAAGAAACTTCGGATCCCGGTTGGCGACTTAGGAATCTCCCATTTAGAGATAGCTTCAATCTTTGCGGGGTTCACTTGAATTCCATTCATGTTTATGATGTGTCCAAGAAATTGTACTTCGCGAAGCTAAAATTCACATTTGGAGAACTTGGCATACAACTTCTCGTTTCTAAGTAATTCAAGCAAGCTTCGGATATGTGAGACATGATCTTCCTTTGAGTTAGAATAAATAGTATGTCATTGATGAATAAGATAACAAATTTATCCAAGTAAGGTTTACAAATTCGGTTCATCATGTCCATGAATGCGGTTGGAGCATTAGTGAGACCAAACGGCATGACCGTGAACTCATAATGTCCATAACTTGTTCGAAATACGGTTTTCGGAATATCTTCGTATTGGACTTTGATTTGGTGATAACCAGAATGCAGATCGATTTTAGAGAAATAACTTGCACCTTGGAGTTGGTCGAAAAGATCGTCGATTCGGGGTAGAGGGTATCGATTCTAGATTGTAACTTTGTTCAGAGCTCGGTAGTCGATACACATACGCATTGTTCCATCCTTCTTTTTGACGAAAAGAATTGGCGCTCCCCATGATGATGAACTTGGACGGATAAAACCTTTCTCAAGAAGCTCGTCTAATTGTTTATTCAACTCCTTCATTTTGGTTAGAGCCAAACGATACGGGGCTTTGGTAATCAGCGCAGTTCCAGGCATGAGATCAATCCTAAACTTGACTTCACGATCAGGAGGGATTCCAGGAAGTTCGTCGAGAAAGACATCAGAGAACTCGGAGACAATAGGCACGTCCTTTATCTCCTTCGGTTTGGATTCTTCTGTGTCATATGCCATGAATGCTAAGCATCGTTGACTTAAACATTTGTTAGCACTAATCATGGAAATTATGCTAACTTAGCGAGCGTCTTTGTCCCCTTCAATTCGAATGGTTCGTTTATCAGGGGCTTGGAGTTCAACAGTTTTTCTATTGCAAATGACACGGGCATGATTGTTGGATAACCAATCCATACCAAGTACAATGTCAAAATCAGCAAGATTCATGGGCAACAATTGAATAGACATTTTTTGTAACTAGCTAATAAGATTTTTTTTAGTTTTCTAGGGCTTCAAAGATTTTAACAATTTCAACACTAGCGGTCTCGACGCTTAGAGTTTTATTTAGTTTCGTTAAAGGTTCGTTTAATAGACTACAAAAGCTATAATCTATAAAACTTAAGTTGGCACCTGAATCAAACAAAACTCTAGCATATGTGTTGTTTACTAAGAGCATACAAGTGATGGTTTCCGACATGTTGGCCGCTTTCTTGGTATCTAACATGAAGACTCTTGCGTACCCTTCTTTGCATCCTTCTTTTGGCCACTTCCACCCACACCACCAACAACGGGTTTGTTTTTGGGGCACACAAAGCTTAAATGTCCCATTTCCTTGCAATTGTAGCAAGTCATCGTCTTCTTCCAACAACTGGTCGTTGCGTGGCTGGGTCTGTGACATGAGTCGCAGACGGTTTTGGTCAAAGACGGAGCAAAGTGGCATCTACCCTTGTGATATTTCTTGCATGTCTTACATTGGGTGTAACTAGAATTGAATCCAGATTTTCGTTGTTCGACACCCTTGCCCTTGAAACGGGCACTTCCTCCTTTCTTGAAATCGTGAGATGGCACAACCTTCTTGTCTTCTTCCTTGTTACGGATTAATATGTTTATCAGATAATCGTCCAACTCCATGGCGGAATAGGCGGTTTGAGGAAAATGAAACCTCACCATGTCGCGGATTTCCCGCGGAAGTCCCCATATGTATCGAGTGACATTGCTGGACTCAGGGGTTACCAGCTGGGGTACAAGTCGACAGTATTTATGAAACTTGGTGTTATACTCTCGAAGATTGGTTCCTACGACTCTATGGTTTAAGATTTTTGATTGGATTTGATCGGTCTCGTGCATCGGGCAGAATTTCGCAAGCACCATCTCTTTGAATTCCTCCCACATTAGATTGTATAACATCGGTCCTCCCTTACTCATGATCAGCATACTCCACCACTCCAAATCTTCGTCCTTGAACATTTGTGCTATATACTAGATTTTCTGTTGTTCGGAGCACTTGCTTATGATTACGATTGACACCGTCTCCTCTATCCATCTTAGCGATGCAATGGCACCTTTGTCGCCATAGAATTCTTCCGTTCCAAATTTTTGAAGTCTTTGAACAAGCAGCTTTCGATTTTTAATTTCTTGAATTTGTGTTTAATGCCTTTATCAACATTAAATTCATGAACGCTCTCCTCAAGATGCAATGGATTATGACAAGGCTTAGATTTGATGGATTTTCGGGAGTGATCAGTGGAATGGTTTGTTTGGTTAAGCTTTTACGAATAGGTTCAGCTCTTACTGCTTCTTTTATCATCTTTTGTATTTGGTTCATATATTATTCAGGGGTTTGCTCTTGTTCTTGTTCTTGTTCTTTTTCTTTATCTTTATTTGCATGATTTTCTGCTTCCTTTCGAGAAGCTTCAGCATTACTTTGGTTCGACATTCTGAAATTAAATTACATTCTTTTCTTAATCATACATTTTATTCATTTTATTTACATATATATATCATATATGATATATATATTTATGTGTGTGTGTGTTATTACAAACACAAACACATATATATATCGTCACTCGATATATATATTCCTATATTTGTTTTAGAACGATTTAATGTCCTTTATTTAAAAACACACATACAACATTACATAACTATTCTCGATTCACCACTAGTTCTCAATCCTTCATGTATTTCCTCACCAAATTGGTCATCTTGTTGCATTTTCGAAGAATCTTGTCTCCTATCTGCTTCTTTTTAGCTCCATCAACGACTACCTTCTTTCTTAGATCATCAGTTTCGTGCAAAGCTCTATCAAGATGCTCTTCTTGAGATTGTGGGATCTTATTTGGATATCCATACCGAGGTGGCGCGTCACGATATCCCATCATAACAATGTCATAGTGGTTCTGGGGATATGGTGACGAAGTAATGTCGGATGGATAGTTGTAAAAAGCCTCAGCTGCTTTATTTTTTTGGCGGGTCTCATCTGCTTGTTCCTCAATCGAAGGTACCTTGCCTTGATATGGTGGAAAGCTTGGCGGTCTACAGATCCATAGCTTGGACTCTTGTGGAAGAACAGTTGCACACGTACTTGACCGGGTTGGCAGTTAAATTCTGTTAGTTTCTCCATTGGAGTCATTACCGCATCAGTAATTTCCTCATTGGGTTCTTCCTCGGGGTCTTCTTCCCCTTCTGGATCTTCCTCCTCTTCAGGGTCTTCTTCCTCCATTAACTTTGCAGTCTCATTTACCATAGGATGTAGACGATAACTCTCATACGGTAGCATAACCCTCATTTTCGGCTTTTGGATGGTTCATTGTAAGAGTTGGGGTGAGAGTCAACTGAGTTGAAAGCAGAAGTTCCAGTATGCCATCTTCTTTGGTCGGATTGGCATTGCATCCAGTCAGACGAATCAGACTCGGGTTCCTCCTTGATTTGCTTTTTGGAAAGAAATGTATAAGATGGATGAGGATCGGGTGGTTGATATGCCGGGAAGTCGGATGGATGATACGTCGTATGTGTAACATCCCAGCTACCACCGCACCATAATATTGTCTGCTTTGGCCGAGACGTACCACCATCGCCTCACGGATTTGCTTTTGGTTGCCCAGGTGGTCATCCATCCTCATACTACTCCCACCTGAGCACGCTTAACTATGGAATTCTCCTCTCATCCACAACCATTAAGCGCCCAAAACGCGTTATGACGGAGAAGGTATCCAGCTCCTTATAAATAAGGCTTAGTTCTCCTTCCCAACCGATGTGGGATGTCACAATCCACCCCCCTTAGAGGTCCAGCGTCCTCGCGGGACCTGGCACCACTGGTCCGGCCCTGGCTCTGATACCAACTTGTAAGGCCCCGTTACCGGTGCCTCACATTTGGACGTTGGATTTACTCATAAACGCAGTTCTAAATATCAGAGTTAATTAAAAGCTTTCTCGGAAATAATAAAACTTAAACCATTCGTTACAAACATCCATATTTTGTCTTTTTAAAACATAACTTAAATTATAGAAATAAACATCATAGCAAAATCCTTAGATGCCAGCTTCGTCCAACTCTGCCATGTGTCCTCCTCAAGCTAACTGCCTCATTCTACTCACCTGCGTGCATACTAAAAGTCAGCTACGCTGAGTGAGTTCTAGTTAATACAATCAACATACAATACGTTCTTATATTACATACTTGTCCTTCTTTACTTTCTTTCATACATACGTAAGTATATACTTTCATTCTAACTTTCATACTTCCTTTCTTTCATACTTCATATTTTATCTTTCTTTACATACATACTTAAACATTTCAAAGAGCCTTTCGCCCTATAACCTCGCAGATATTATTAAGGTCTACCACCCTTAAAGAGCCTTTCGCCCTATAACCTCACAGATATTATTAGGTTCTGCCATTCTTAAAGAGCCTTTCGCCCTATAACCTCACGGAAATTATTAGGGTTTTTCACCCTTAAAGAGCCTTTCGCCATATAACCTCACAGAAATTATTAGGGTCTGCCACCCTTCTTCACAGATATTATTAGGGTCTGCCACCCTTCTTCACAGATATTATTAGGGTCTGCCACCCTTTACCGTCAATTCCTTCATATCATACTTTCCTTTTCATTTATATATTTTACATACTTTCTTTCATTGCCATATTCTATAACGTACATACTTCATACATACAGCATATATATAAACAGTCACATCATCTAACTATCTCCTGACAGTACATGCAATATCCAAAGATCGTTCAAGTACCATCAAGCATTCTTTTATAACATACACATATATCATAATAGGCATACACTTACCTTACTAATCACATCGAGTATGCACACAGCCCCGGAAACATAAAAAGGAATGGGGGCTATAAACTCACCTGAATCCTGTTGCATTCGCCGTTAATTGTTATCCCCTTCTTTAATTGAGCCTGGCTAAGTGTTAAATATGTATATATGTTATTTAACCGTATAATTAATTTAGTTGGTAATCTAATCAACTAATGTATTTTCTAAGTTGGGCTAGCTTGTTTAGATGGGCTATGGGATTAAAGCTTGTGGGTTTAGTTTGGTCAGGCCCAACTTTCCATTAAAGCATCTAGGCCCAAATGGATTCCGGCCCAGAGACCACAACAAGCCCAAGTGGCCGAGAACTCTCAGCAGAGAACCCATGCGTTGACCGAAAATACTTGGTTTGACCGAGAATACAGTGGCCGAGAACTATAATTGGCCGAGAACCCTTGGTCACCGAGAACTCATTTTGACCGGGTTCTCGCGTTGACCTAGAACCATCATTTTTGACCGGGAACTCCCAGCCTTGACCGAGAACCCCCAGGTCAGATGCTATCAACCCCTTTTTCTATCTTTAGTCTCCTCCGTTAGCCTAGTAGGTTACTGTTGGTCCATATCATGAATTTTAACCACTTTCTTCATTGTTCTAAACCTTTTAGTCGCCCAATATCATCCCTCTAACAAGATCTACCCGTTTTTAGCATAAAGCTTGGACCTTTATCATAAAAACGTTCTAGCTAGATCTAGGGTTTCCTTTATGAACAGCAATATAGCCATGAGTTTATTAAGTTCATTTTAATCATCAAGTTTGTATTTATATGGAACATCTAGACCCGATCTATTCTAGGGTAAAGTTTCATGACTATCCGTTCATAAAAATGCAAGCTTTAAGATCAAGAACATACCTTTAATCGTTTGCTAGGTCGCGACTAGTTCCAATATATAACTCTAACTCGTATCTTGCTTGTATGGTTAAGGATTATCAAGATCCTAGCTCGTTTGATCTCGGTTCCCGCTTTCTCTCTCTCTCTCTCTCTCTCTCTCTCTCTCTCTCTCTCTCTCGGCCGCAACTAGTAAGGTGTGTATGTTTTAGGGTGTAGGATAAGATGGATAAGATGGATGGAAATGGAAAGATTTAGGGTTTAAGGGGTATTTATACTCCCTTAAGCCCAAGGACCTAAGGCCCATCTTTCCTTTTTGGTCCATGATTAATTTCCATCTATTTAGCCTACTTGTCTATCCCTCATTGTTATATTATGTATTTACTAACTCGAGTAAACTTTTCCATAGAATAAATAATATATTAAATGTTTTTATTTGAAATTTGGGATGTTACATTGTGGGTGCGGGGTTAGATAGAGTTGGGTAAAGCAAGGTTGACCTTGATTGATGGGAGGAGCTTGAAGAACATGAGGTTGATGGTTTGAGTTTGCTGAGTGTAACATCATGATATTTTCGGGCCAAAAATACCAAGTATAAAAAGTTAAAGGACCAAAAATGACAAGTTTCAAACATAAGGGACCAAACATACAAAAAATCTGCCTTCTGGCCTGATCGCGATACCCGACGGTCATGGACCAAACGTCATCGCGTATCGCGATGACGTGGTCTGACACAGGGACACGTATCCCTACGTGGCACAAACTCCACCACGTGGCACCACGTCCGCCACGTGGAAAAGCTAGTGGTGACTGGTGTAAGCTACGTCGCGATACGCGACGTCTTCCCTTTAGACCATCGCGTATCGCGATGGCTTGGCAAACTCAGCCTATAAATAGCGGGCTCAAGCCCCTCATTCCATCATCCCAACTTCACAGCACACACTTTCTCTCTCCAAACATCTCTCTACCTCGTAAAACGTGCCACCGAACTCACCTCGTAAATCATACCTCGTAATTTATACCACATACCAAAAGACAACATCTCAAAGAAGGTATCACCAAGGAGACGACCCGACGACCACCTCGAAGTACGTGCCAACATGAGACGAAGATTTGGTGTGCCTCGATTCGCATGCCAAGAGGGGTGTTGATCAAAGGGAGCTTGAGTAAAGAAAAGACGTCGAAGTGCTGCCCAAGTTTCTAGGGTTTTTATAAGCGTAGAAAGTTAGGCATAATGCCCAAATAAAATAATAATAACATATTAAAGGCTAAAAACCCAAACTCGAGGATATATTCGATACCTCGAAAATAACAAAAGAAAACATAACAATGAAATACAAAAGAAAGAGATATAATTATAATGTGATTCTTTGTTATAAAAATTATTATGTTTATTATGATTCTTAAATAATAAGTAAGTAAAATATACGTTTCTTCAAGAAGAAGAAACGTAGTGTTTAAGAAAAGTAAATAAGTTAAATTAAAGATTTTTAACTTATAAAAGAAAGAAAGAATATTTAAACTTAAGGTTTAAAAGAAAATATAATCGAGGTAAAGATTATATAAAGAAGACTAAAGGTCTTAAGCCAGATTAAAGATCTAGTATTAACAAAAGGTTATACTCGTACTATAGGTGCGAGATAACAAGGAAGAACCGATCAGTGTATTGAAGCTGATCTTTTCAAAGAAAGGTGAATACGCCCAACTTTATAAACTTGTTTAATCGAGTCAAATAAATAAAATGAATTATATGAGATTATGTATCTGTAAAACGTTATAAACAAAAGTAATCGCTAGCCCTCAGGTTGTCGTGTACGTTTGTTAGGATCCTTACATATGTGGTAAAAATTCGGTGGGCACACCGCGCCAAACTTGGTTATGAGCCTCCGCCACGATGGGCCGGACCTAAGTTACGTCCGAGTGAGGGTAATCATTTGTAAACTAATGGTATCTAAGTAACATCGAACGTTGCGGTATTAACTGAGTGTTTTGTGTAGAACTTGAGTTTATAACTGTGTTTTGTTTTTAAAACTTGATTATTCTTAAGCCATGATGGGCCGGACCTAAGTTATGTCTCGAGGGGTAATCAAGTATAGAAAATATTTTATGCGTCAGCTTATTCAACAACATGTGTTGCTGACGTAATTTCTAAAAATTTTACAGGTAAAGAAGATTAGCCGCTTGGAAAGGACGAAGTGACATCTAGGCGATCTGATGGCTCATATCATTTTTTTAATATTAAAATATGAATGGTGGTTTTTGTATAAAACAAGTAATCTTTGTAAACGCTAACCAGGTATTTTAAAATCCCATGTTTTGTTAATATAAATATTATATTCTAATCCACACAAACATATTTTCCGCTTTAATCGGCTAACTTTGATTTATTTACAAACTTGGTACCAACTGGTGGTCGCACGCCTAGGCCTGATATGGGGGTGTGACAGGTTGGTATCAGAGCCATCGATCTTCGCGAATTAAGTATTAATTAATAATACCTAAGCTTTAATCCAAGTGAATAAGAAAAATTTATTATTACTTGTTAAATTTAAATAGGGATAAGATAGGTTGGTAAACCTTTTCTATCCCTCCTCAATCTAAACCACCCTTAGATGTCTTTCAAGAAAATAATCGACGGTTTTATGCGCGACGCAAGAAGAGCGGGATGTCCCGACCCGATGCAAAAAGACAACAAGAGTGAAGACTACTACGAAAACTTCTTCAATCAAGATCACCCAATCGAACGACCCACACCGAAATAATTCCCCAACACTGAGAAATTACCAATTAACATACCCGATGATCCACCAAGGCAAGAGTATGAAGCACCAAGACATTTAAGTTATCATCCATCAAGCATACTGTGACATCCCACATCAGTTGGGAAGGAGAACTAAGCCTTCTTTATAAGGAGGTGGATACCTTCTCCGTCATAACGCGTTTTGGGTGCATAATGGTAGTGGATGAGAGGAGAAATCCACAGTTAAGTGTGCTCAGGTGGGAGTAGTATGAGGATGGGTGACCACCTGGGCAACCAAAAGCAAATCCGTGAGGCTATGGTGGTACGTCCCGGCCAAAGAGGGAAATATTATGGTGCGGCGGTAGCTGGGCTCTTACAAGTTGGTATCAGAGCAAAGTTCGAGAGATTTAAGCATCCGACATGCTTAGACTCGAACAGAGAATGGGATTTAAGTTGACTGTTTAATTGTTAAAGATTAGAACCAGCACAAGTAGACTCATAAAGGGAAGTGCATAGGACACGAAAAGTAACGTGATCAGTTAATCACAGCTGGACACTGTTATTACCAGTTAGCCTTACTATCCTTGTACTAAACAGTTCCTTGGGTGATGACGTTTGTGTTTTGCCTTTAGAATACGATGGCTGGAACAGGAGGAAATGCGGAAGCGGGAGGTCGCACTGGACGACGTGGCCAAAGCGGGCAATATTATGGTGTGGTGGTAGCTGGGCTCTTACAAGTTGGTATCAGAGCAAAGTTCGAGAGATTTAAGCATCCTACACGCTTAGACTCGAACAGAGAATGGGATTTAAGTAAGAAAAGAAAGAAGATGCCAGCTCAAGAATGCCATGTGTCGCTCAAGCAAGCCCAGTAAAGGTAAAGTGTAAGATTGAATGATGTATGTTAATATTAGTGATAGGATTAATTGATTTCCTTGACTGTTTAATTGTTTATGATTAGAACCAGCACAAGTAGACTCATAAAGGGAAGTGCATAGGATACGGAAAGTAACGTGATCAGTTAATCACAACTGGCCACTGTTATTACCTGTTAGCCTTACTATCCTTGTACTAAACAGTTCCTTGAGTGATGACGTTTGTGTTTTCCCTTTTAGAATACAATGGCTGGAACAAGAGGAAATGCGGAAGTGGGAGGTCGCACTGGACGACGTGACAGGCCTCGTCGTGTCCAGCAACCTTCGGGGGAGACAGCTTCCAACACCGGATATGAAAGGAGCGCAGCTGGAAGAGACTCGAACAAAAACGAAGGGGTTCAACTGGATCCCGCAATTCAAGCAGCTATTGTCCAAGCTGTAGCCACTGATGTAAAGAATATTACTCCTGGAGGGTCTGATGGAAGCCGTGAAAGAACTGCTGGAGGGGCAGGAGGTGATGGTAGGAGAGATGAGGAAGACCTCGAGTGGGAATAGGTCTGTGAAAGCCAGTGACAGGAAAAGGGCCAAGGTGGGTGCAACTATAAGTCCTACAAGGGATGGAACCCGCCGAAGCTGACTGGTCTGGGAGACGCAATCGCTACTCTTCAATGGATAACCGCAATGGATAAAATTATCCGAATCAGCGAGTGTCGCCCTGACCAAGATGTCAGTTATGCCACCCAATCATTTGGTGATGAGGCGATGTACTGGTGGGAATCGATTGAGCAGAGGAAGAGTTAAGAGAAAATGAAGGCTATGAAGTGGGAGGATCTGAAAGAACTGGTTATGAAGAAATTTTGTGCTGACGCCGAGGTTGAGAGGGCGGAGATGAATTTCTTGAACTTGAAAGCTTGAACGATGACACATCGTGAGTATACCACCGAGTTCAATCGGATGTCTAGGTTGGTACCCGATATGGTCAACACTGAGGCTAAAAGAATCAAGTGCTATGTGAGGGGATTGCCACAGAAAGTCCGCATGTTAGTCAGGACGAGTAAACCTGCTACTTTTGATTATGCTGTCGAACTCACAGAGATGGTTTATGCAGACCTGGCTGCGGATGGTGTAGTGGTGGAAGGAGAGAAGAAGGAGAAGAAATGGGTTGTTCCTGCTAAACGACCCAGTACTCAGTTGTGGAACTCCAAAGACAAGAAACAGAAGGTGTGGGAAAAGAAGCCATGTAAGACTTGTAGTAAGATGCACGGAGATGAGTGCAAGTGGGGTACCGCATCTGATGTGTGCCATAAGTGTGGGAAGACTCATGGTGGAGAGTGTAGACTAAGGTCAAATGCCTGTAACAAATGTGGGAAGGTGGGGCATTACGCTCACGAATGCAACGCCGAACCCACATGTTACAAGTGCGGGAAGAAGGGTCATATGGCCAGGGAATGTACTGAAGCGGGTAGTGATGGAAAGAAAGATGCTGAGCCGTCAAGACCGAAGACCAGAGCCTACATGCTGGCTCAAGAACAAGCTAAGCAGATTCCAGATGTCGTGACAGGTACGTTTCTAGTAAACGGTATTTTCGTTACGCTATTATTTGATTCGGGTGCTAATAGAAGTTTCGTAGCTACGCCCTTTAGTGAATTAGCTAAAATAAAATGTTGCCGAGTTTCTGAAACTCTTATAGTAGAAACCGCTAGTGACACTTCGATTAAAATAATAAAAATGGTTAAGGACTGTAAGATAGAGTTAGAGGGACATAAGTTCCTTGTTAACTTGTACGTTATGACCTTAGGAGGATTCGATTTGGTTTTGGGAATGGATTAGTTGTCTGAGTATGAAGCTCAGATAGTGTGTAAGATTAGGATAATAAGGTTAAAGTCCTTGGATGGTTGTGCGGTGACGGTTTATGGTGATAAGGAAAGTTCTGGGCTGAATGTCATTTCGATGATAAAAGCCGAGGGTTTGTTACGACGAGGGTGCGATGCCTACCTGGCGTATGTTGTCAACGCTACGGTCGAGACGAAAGAAATGAAAGATGTTCCTATCGTGCGCGACTACCCAGAGGTATTCCCTGAGGATCTTCCGGGGTTGCCGCCGGAACGAGAGATAGAATTTAAGATAGACTTAATACCATGAGTGCAACCCGTCGCAAAAGCACCTTACCGTTTTAGCGCCGACCTAGATGAAAGAATTAATGTCCCAACTGCAAGAACTCCTCGACAAGGGTTTTATTAGACCAAGTGTTTACCCGTAGGGCGCACCAGTGTTGTTCGTGAAGAAGAGGGATGGAAGTATGAGAATGTGCATAGACTATCGCGAGTTGAATAAGCTTACGGTGAATAATATGTATCCTTTACCAAGGATTGATGATCTGTTCGACCAACTACAAGGTTCAAGTTGGTTCTCACGAATAGATCTCAGATCAGGCTATCATCAATTAAAAGTGAAAGAGGCAGACATCCCTAAAACAGCGTTTCAGACGCGGTATGGACACTACGAGTTCCTCGTGATGTCATTCGGTCTAACGAATGCTCCCTCAGCATTTATGGACATGATAAATATGGTGTATCGGCCTATGTTGGATAAATCGTTAATCGTCTTTATTTATGACATATTGATTTATTCAAAGAGCGAGACTGATCACGCTGAACATTTGAGAGAAGTGTTAGAGACTCTGAAGAAAGAGAAACTGTATGCTAAGTTTTCGAAATGCGCGTTCTGGTTGCGAGAAGTGAAATTTCTAGGTCACGTGATAAATCCTGAAGAGATTACCGTGGATCCCGCTAAGATTGAATCGATAACAAACTGGAAGACTCCACAGAATCCCACTGATATACGAAGCTTCTTAGGGCTAGCTAGCTACTACAGGAGATTCATCGAAGGTTTCTCCAAGATAGCCGCACCATTGACCAGTATGACCCGAAAGACGGTAGTGTTTAGTTGGGGTAAGATACAAGAAGAAGCCTTTGAAGAATTAAAGAAGAGACTCATGCAAGCTCCAATCCTTGCTTTACCCGATGGTGACGAGGATTTGGTTGTTTATACCGATGCTTCGTATAGTGGGTTAGGTTGCGTGTTGATGCATCGAGGAAAAGTGATAGCTTACGCGTCTAGATAGTTGAAAGTCCATGAGAGTACTTACCCGACGCATGACTTAGAGCTAGCAGCTGTAGTGCATGCTCTTAAGATTTGGAGGCACTACTTATATGGTACTAAGTGTACCATCTACACAGATCATAAGAGTTTGAAGTATTTCTTCGAGCAGAAGGAACTAAATATGAGATAGAGGAGATGGTTGGAGTTGATAAAGGATTGCGATTGCGACATCAAGTACTATCCTGGTAAAGCTAACGTGGTCACCGACGCGCTAATTCGTAAGAACGAGGAAGTCCTTGCAACAGTAAAGTCATACCAGCTGATAATGAATTCAAGTCTCTTTGAAGAAATCACCAAAGTACAGTCAGAGGTGTTAGTAGACGAAAAGTTAGTGAAGAAAGAAAGAATTTATGGCCAGCAAGATGAGTTGATGGAAAACACTCATGGTGTTAAGACTAGGTTTGACCGGATGTGGATCCCACGCCATGGTGATCTTAGAGGTCGAATTTTAGATGAAACTCATAAGTCAAGATACTCAATACATCCTGGAGCTACAAATATGTATCAAGGCTTGAAAAGAGACTACTGGTGGCCAGGGATGAAAAACGATGTAGTGAATTATGTTAGTAAGTGCTTAACTTGTTTACAAGTTAAAGCCAAACATCAGAAGCCTTATGGAAAAATGCAAGCGCTTGAGATACCGGAATGGAAATAGGAACACATCACCATGGACTTCATAACTAAGCTACCTCGTACAGCTAAGCATCATGATACCATCTGGGTGATTGTGGACCGTTTGACCAAAAGTGATCACTTTCTGCCTATACGAGAGGCTATCTCGTCAGAAACGTTAGCAAGTTTTTTCATCAAAGAGGTTGCGTCCAAGAATGGAGTACCGTTATCGATCGTGTCTGATAGAGATACATGGTTTACTTCTAGGTTTTGGAAGAAGTTCCATGAAGCTATGGGAACGAGATTAAACATAAGTACGGCGTATCATCCTCAAACAGATGGGCAGTCTGAAAGAACGATCCAAACCCTTGAGGGTATGCTACGTGCTTGTGTTTTATATTTTGGTGAAAGTTGGGATGATCATCTGCATCTGGCAGAGTTCTCCTATAACAACAGTTACCATTCAAGTATTGGTATGCCACCGTTTGAGATGCTTTATGGTAGACGATGTAGAACCCCGGTATGTTGGGGAGAGATTGGTCAGAAAGAAATGGGAAGCCTAGAAGTTGTTCAAGAAACGTCTTCAAAGTTCGATCAGATTAAGGCTAGAATGAAAGCTACTCAAGACAGGCAGAAGTCGTATGCTGATAAGCGGCAACGACCAATCGATTTTAACGTTGGTGACAATGTGATGCTCAAGGTCTCGTCTTGGAAAGGAATCATTCGATTCAGAAATAGAGGAAAGTTGAGTCCAAGGTACATTGGACCGTTTAATATTTTAGATCATGTGGGTGAAGTAGCTTATAAGCTGGATTTACCTGATGTGCTAGAAGAAATTCACTCAACCTTCCATGTTTCTCATCTGAGAAAGTGTCTGGCTGATGACACGTCGCACGTGCCATTGATGGACATTGAGGTTGATGAATAGTTGAACTACATTGAGCAACCGATAAAGATAGTTGACCGCAAGGAGAAGCAACTTCGTCACAAGGTCATACCCTTAGTGAAAGTGATATGGAAGCACCGCAAGGGATCGGATACCACTTGGGAAGCTGAGGATGAGATGCGCAAGTTTTACCCTGCTTTGTTTAGATGGTAGTTAGGTTTCGGGGACAAAACCTCTTTAAGGAGGGAAGACTTGTAACATCCCAAATTTCAAATAAAAACATTTAATATATTATTTATTCTATTGAAAAGTTTACTCGAGCTAGTAAATACATAATATTATAATGAGGGATAGACAAGTAGGCTAAATAGATGGAAATTAATCATTGACCAAAAAGGAAAGATGGGCCTTAGCTCCATGGGCTTAAGAGAGTATAAAAACCCCTTAAACCCTAAATATTTCCATTTCCATCCATCTTATCCTACACCCTAAAACACACACACCTTACTAATTGCGGCTGAGAGAGAGAGAAAGCGGGAACCGAGATCAAACGAGCTAGGATCTTGATAAGCCTTAACCATACAAGCAAGATACGAGTTAGAGTTATATATTGGAACTAGCCGCGACCTAGCAAACGATTAAGGGTATGTTCTTGATCTTAAAGCTTGTGTTTTTATGAATGGAAAGCCATGAAACTTTACCCTAGAATAGATCGGGTCTAGATGTTCCATAAAAATACAAACTTCATGATTAAAATGAACTTAATAAACTCATGGATATATTGCGGTTCATAAAGGAAACCCTAGATCTAGCTAGAACGTTTTTATGATAAAGGTACAAGCTTTATGCTAAAAACGGGTAGATCTTGTTAGAGGGATGATATTGGGCGACTAAACGGTTGAGAACGATGGAGAAAGTGGTTAAAATTCATGATATGGACCAACAGTAACCTACTAGGCTAACGGAGGAAACTAAAGATAGAAAAAGGAGCTGATAGCATCTGACCTGGGGGTTCTCGGTCAAGGCTGGGAGTTCCCGGTCAAAAATGATGGTTCTAGGTCAACGCGAAAACCCGGTCAAAATGAGTTCTCGGTGACCAAGGGTTCTCGGCCAATTAGAGTTCTCGGCCACTGTGTTCTCGGTCAAACCAAGTGTTTTCGGTCAACACATGGGTTCTCTGTTGAGAGTTCTCGGCCACTTGGGCTTGTTGTGGTCTATGGGCCGGAATCCATTTAGGCCTAGATGCTTTAATGGACAGTTGGGCCTGACCAAACTAAACCCACAAGCTTTAATCCCATAGCCCATCTAAACAAGCTAGCCCAACTTAGAAAATACATTGGTTGACTAGATTACCCACTAAATTAATTATACGGTTAAATAACATATATACATATTTAACAGTTAGCCAGGCTCAATCAAAGAGGGGGATAATAATTACCGACGAACGCAACAGGATTCAGTGAGTTTCTAGCCCCATTCCTTGTTATGTTTCCGGGGCTGTGTGCATACTCGATGTGATTAGTTAATACACTTACCTTAAGTGGTAAGTGTATGCCTATTATGATATATGTGTATGTATAA
Source organism: Bidens hawaiensis (assembly GCF_021521415.1). Classification (NCBI taxonomy): domain Eukaryota; kingdom Viridiplantae; phylum Streptophyta; class Magnoliopsida; order Asterales; family Asteraceae; genus Bidens; species Bidens hawaiensis. Next base: position 14,287 of record NW_027499580.1, on the reverse strand, counting down.
AAGAATGCTTGACGGTACATGAACGATCTTCGGATATTGCATGTACTGTCAGGAGATAGTTAGATGATGTGATTGTTTATATATATGTTGTATGTATGAAGTATAGAATATGAGAATGAAAGAAAGTATGTAAAATATATAAATAAAAAGGAAAGTATGATATGAAGGAATTGACGGTAAAGGGTGGCAGACCCTAATAATATCTGTGAAGAAGGGTGGCAGACCCTAATAATTTCTGTGAGGTTATAGGGCGAAAGGCTCTTTAAGGGTGACAGACCCTAATAATTTCTGTGAGGTTATAGGGTGAAAGGCTCTTTAATGGTGGCAGACCCTAATAATATCTATGAGGTTATAGGGAGAAAGGCTCTTTAAGGGTGGCAGACCCTAATAATATCTGTGAGGTTATTGGGCGAAAGGCTCTTTAAAATGTTTAAGTATGTATGTAAAGAAAGATAAAATATGAAGTATGAAAGAAAGAAAGTATGAAAGTAAGAATGAAAGTATATACTTACGTATGTATGAAAGAAAGTAAAGAAGGACAAGTATGTAATATAAGAACGTATTGTATGTTGATTGTACTAACTAGAACTCACTCAGCATAGCTGACTTTTAGTATGCACGCAGGTGAGTAGAATGAGGCGGTTAGCTTGAGGAGGACACATGGCAGAGTTGGACGAAGCTGGCATCTGAGGATTTTGCTATGATGTTTATTTCTATAATTTAAGTTATGTTTTAAAAAGACAAAAATATGGATGTTTGTAACTAATGGTTTAAGTTTTATTATTTCTGCGAAAGTTTTTAATTAACTCTGATATTTAGAACTGCGTTTATGAGTAAATCCAACGTCCAAATGTGAGGCACCGGTAACGGGGCCTTACACGCAAGCCCAATTTTACCGAACATATTATTACCAAACAACCCTAGCTCAAGTTACTCAAGCAATGCCAAATCAATCTGCCTCAACGACTCAAGTCCTCGCATATGCAACTCCTCAAGGTGCTTCAAGCCAAATCAGCTAAGCTACTCAAGGACGCAGAAGACTTTTGCCGTTTTCTTTACCTATCTTAATTAATCTTACCCTTTTTTTCAATTATGAATTGTAACGCCTTTAATGGCACTGAATTATTTCGATTTGAACTATTAATCTTTTGCATACCCTATCATATGAATAAAACATACTTTATTAAATTGTTATAAAAGTCTACTTCTATCTTGTTTACTTATCTTCCTTTTATTAACCACGATTATTAATAAGTTGCCCATTTACAACTTTCACGACTTATACTTTTGTGTTAAAAGATGTCTTTAGCAATGAGGTGAGGAAAAAATGGCGCCAAAACGAACAAAGGCCATCATTCTGTGGAATTTCCAAAAACGCAATAAAGAGAAGAGCAGAAAGATATGAACGATGTTCAGGTTGCGGAAACTGGTCCCACAATAGAAGATGTAGAAAAAGCCAAACTCAGTCTCAGCATGAATATACCGAACTAATGAGGGTGGGGGCTATTAGGCTCAAAGCCGAATGATCCATTAGAGTTGGAAGTTATATTCAGAACAGGATTGAGGAAGAATTGATCCACATCCTCGATAAAACTGGTCTTGACGATCTGACCTTAAAAGAGTCATTAGGTATATATATATATATATATATATAAACTCTCGGAGAAAAAGGAGCTAACCATCGAAGACATCTCAAAACTCCCAACAAACAGTGGAAGTTGTATTTACCATTAACCCTTGAACCACCACAAAATACCAATTCCGACTCACACTAAACCAAAACCCCTTTTTACCTTCTGATCTATACAACCCTTCAAAAGGTGGAGATTTGAACTTGTTACAAGCTTATTTATCACAGGTTGAATTTTGGCTAAGAGTGTTCACATACTTACATCACAGGTATGATCAGATATAAAACCGAGTGTGAGTGAAAATTGTGAGAACGTGACGTTTTGCATAAACAGAAACTCATAAAAACAAAAGTTCTCTCTTTTATCACTAACATAAAGATTGGTTATTTTGTTTCGTCTTCTTGAAGCTCACTTAAGGGGTAGCTATGATCTAAATTTGCTGTTTTTAGAGGATATTTATAAGAGGATTGCTTGAGGACAAGCAATGTTCAAGTGTGGGGATGTTTGATGTACACATAAATATACATCTTTTCGGCATCAAATAATCTCTAAAAACTGCAATTTCTATCCAATAACATAGCATAAAAGACTACTTATCATAATAAAACATAATTTCAGGTGAAACCAAGCCTCAAACGAAGAAACAAGCATAAAGACGAAGAAAAACAGAAGAAAACACAAGAAAACAAAGAAACACGCCCCCATGCCTCAAGAAACACGCCCCCATGCTTCTGACACGAGAAAAGAAAAAATCTGGAAGCAAAAGCACGGGGCCGTGCTCATCATGCACGGGGCCGTGGACGAGAACACAGAAAAGACAAAGAAGAATTAAGCACATGTCACTAAAAATCACGGGGCCGTGCCTACCAACCACGGGGCCGTGGCCACGTCACAGAAAAGACAAAACAAATCTGGCACATGTCATAAAAATGCACGGGGGCGTGCTCATCAAGCACGGGGTCGTGCCTCACTCTCCAGATTGCCTATAAATAGTGGCTCTTGTGCCATTTGAAGAGTGTGCCTTGAAAAGAATTCTCTCCGGTTTTCACTTATAAAAACACACACTAACACTCACTTTGAAGATCTAGTGAATAGTTTGAAGGTTTGGAGGTCATCACCACTAATCATCATCATCAACCATCATTACCATCATTAAGAAGAAGGATTCATCTACATTTTGTTAGATTGTTCCAAGTTTAATCATGTATTTGTTATTATCAATCATCTTAATGTTTATCACTATGCTCATTATAAGCTAAACTCCTTTTACCATCTAAAATCTATGAAGAAGCTTTGTTTTACTTGATAATTAACCAAGACATGTGATGTAGTCTAGTAAAGTACATGGTTATATTACAATTATCTTTTTATGAGAAATGTTTCACCATATTAAATCACTAAATCAAAGTTGGTGGTTTTCAATATCTTTGGCAATCGTTCATGATCGATTCATGTTCTTGAAAGATAGAAATACTTTGATACATTATCGAAACATGGATCCTTATATTGTACCTAGAAATGATGAGATATAAGTTATGGTGTATTTTTCTAAACCTTGGTAATCCGAAAATGGCTTTGCTTAAGATATCAAATTAGTTAAAGAAATCATATGTTAATGGAATGTGTAATTATAACCTACATAAATCAACCAAGGGGAGGTTGTGTGACTAAACTACAACCACCCGAAGTTGTTAGAATTGGTATTTGAGAAATCGAAGTCAATCCTAATCTTTCTACTTTACGAAACTACTTGCCAACTTAAAACGACATCATTGAGATGGTATGACATTAGGAAAGGGTGGACTTTAAAATGCGCATACCATCTCCTTAGTGCTGAAGATGCTCACTTAAGGCTTAAGGAGCTATCTATCATATATTGCTACGGCAAGTTTATCACATGTCTACATATTAATTATCAATGCTAAAATGGAGTGGATTCTTGATCTTAGATGCTAACCTTCGCATAATTGAAAAACTCGTTTAGAATCTCTTTTCTCGGTCACCTATATATTATATATATAAGTATTTATATTTTATAAAAAAAGTTAAAAATCAACCCCAAAATGATTAAAACCTCCGATTGAAGTAAAACAACGATTTATTATTAGAAACCTTTGTATCCACGGATCGATACTTGGTTCTTACCAATACTATTCTACATATACGATAGGTACACTTGCCTGTTTTGTGTGTGTTTAGTCTTTGTAGAAATCACTTTTATAAATTTAAAACACGATCTTGTGCAAAAGCTAAATATCCAACCCATCATATTTTAAGACGCACTAGCACGCACGCATCAGTGTTTCCATCTTTAATCTCCAGGGACTTAAATGCAAATACTATTACTATTATCTATAACCCATTAACCTTTATCCAAACCCGTAACCTAGACCTGATCTTCAAACCCGGATATACAAATTCGCGTCTTGAACCTTATTCTAGCATCTATTATGGCAATTGAATCAACAAACATGTTATACATGCTTAATGCGACCTAACCGACAGTTTAATTTAGTTAAATCGATCAATAAGGATTCGTGATACTTAATATACCCTGTCGACGCTAATTGGATCTTGATATACATATAAACGATTGTAATTGTTCAATTAATCTTGCAGATACACTCATCTAACCCTTACCATCCTTAACCCCATAATTAATTGTGTTATAACCTCTGTTTAATCGTGTTCTTCAACCTGTTGTGCTGCCTTTGTTTCGTTCAAATTGACCCACTATTTAACATCATAAATGGTAATTAATTGTTTTGTTATGTTCGTCTATGTTTAGTAATCAAAAACCCTAACATGGATTTGTTAAACAATCACTTTTTGACTCAATTGTAATCTCTAGGGTTAAATAGGATTTGGGGGAAATCTTTTTGTTTGTTTATTATTATCTGAAGTGAAGATATAATCAGGTTAGACACAAGCCTAGTTGGTTGGTCCACCCCTGGTTAGATCTGGGAGTGACAGGTCGCCGGTTCGAGACCCAGCCATCTCCCTTTTTCTTTTATTTTGGGTTTTTTAGTATTTTTGAATTAATAACCATTTTAATTAATAATGATGATAATAATCAATAAATAAATTATATTTTTATAAGAACCGACCCTGTTACTTGTGTTTTTCCCGCATCTTGTTAAAAAAATTATGTTCATGTGTATATATATGTATAAGTATATGTGTGTGTGTGTGTGTGTGTAATACAACTTGTTTAATGTATTAAGATTAATATAAATAAAAATTTATTGAATATATTTGTACGGTTAAATTTACTTTTACAAATATCACAAAAATACATTATGTATATATATATATATGAATCAACTAATTAATTTATTTTTACAAAGATGTATTTTCTAACCTTTTTAAATTTATATATATTAAAAGTAATATTAAATAATAAAATATGGAATAAAATTAAAAGAACTAATAAATAAGAAATTTATTTAATATATGTACTTAACAAAATAATACTTTCACATCAAACTCTCAATCACTATATTATCCGTCAAATCCTTACGTTAGTTTCGTGTTTTATCTTTATTAGGCTTTATCGTCAACGCGTGAATCGCCGCCTCCGTTATTATTATTATCTTACTATTCCCGTATGCTCATCTAGTAAGGTGTGTATCACATTCCCCCTTTTAAACTCATTTTTACTGTCTTGGGGACGTATAAGTTACTACATATTTTACTAAGACTTAATACGTAATTTGCAACTGTTAGTCATGTGTGTTTAACAATTTATACCTAACGTGTTATATGCTTATTTTGTTAGACTGTCGTAATAGTCATCGCTCAGTTTATCTGGCATCGCGCTCATCGACAGCTTATTTACTTGCTTATTTGGTTGGACCGCCGCAATAGTCATCGCCCAGTTTATCTGGCATCGCCCTAATCGACATCTTATTAACTTGCTCATTGGTTAATTGCTTATCTCACTTGATACAATTTGCACTTTTATTTATTATTATATATTCACAAAATCTGGTGTTTTACTCACTCAACCTAGTGTTGACAAAATTATTGTATTTTTAACGCATGTGCAGGTCATCATATGATTGATTTTCCAAGTTTGTTTGAAAAAAACTTAAGATTGCATGATTGAGAGAAGAACAAGAACTTGAAATTTTATTTTGTCCTTACTTTTTCTATTAATGGAATCATGTACTTTGGTTGTTTGAAATTTGTTGGATTATTTGAAATTAAATAATAGATATTGTCATTTTAAATATTGCATGTAGTACCATGAGAGCTGTGAGTAATCAGCTCACACCCCGGCATATCCGCCGTAGGTTAGGGTGTGACAGCTACCCTTGCTAAACCAAAATCGTCACTTGAACCGTTTACACCACCACAACGATAACTGTCGCCTTCAACGCCTAAACAACAAATCACCCCAAACATGCAACACTACTCAAACCCTTGGCAGGAAAATGGTCGGTTGCCTCAACAACAAGAAAAACCATGCGACTTGAACAAAGTGTGAAGATTAAAGTAAGCGAAGACGCGAGTGGCGACCACCGTGAAGGCCTTTGAGACCATCCACTACTTCTTGAACAATGATGAAGCACTTACTTCCAACTAACGGCGTGAATGGTGACCAACCATGGCGCATCATCGAAACTGCACCAAACGCAATGGAAGCCTCGAATGGAGATCACCGTGGAAAGTGATTTCGTCCTTGAGACAAGGACATTTTTAGGGTGGGAGCATTGATACATACCGAACACATCAACAATCAATTATCCACGTTCAAGAGGCCACGTTTTGTTTATTGACATTTATGTTTTCATTCAAGTTGCATGTTCCTCTTTAAGTTAGTGTAGTGGGTTAGTTGCATATTTGTTCATGTTCTCATCAATTCCTGCATAAAAATTTTTGGAAATATGAGAAGTGAAAGAGCTTAAATGGTTTATATGAGAGATTTTTTTTGGGTTTCTAGATGATCCGTCATTTGAAATGGCGGAACCCAGATTGAATGCAGAGTCTGTCAATATTTGTTTGGTGAGCTGGAGATTTTTTTTGTGTTCCGCCATTACAAATGGCAGAAGTGACCAAACTACCATGTGTTCCGCCATTTGAAATGGCAGAACCCCACTTTACCTTGAACGTCATCATTCACAGCCTGCCCCTATACATTTGTTTCACTTCCGTCATTTCAAATGGCATAAGTGAACAGCAATATTCCTGACACGTCTAACAATACATTTTGACCACACTGTTCACACTTGTCATTTGAAATGGTAGAAGTGAACAGTACCCGACACTAACACATTAACAAGACTTTTCACATTTTTTACCAATACTATTCACTTATGCAATTTCAAATGGAAAGAGTGGAGTTGTAATTTATTTTTCTTTAATTTTTTTATGTCACGTTATTATATTTTTTTTTCCTTACATTTTTAATTTTTTTATAACTTTTTTTAAAGTCCTACTAGTTAGTAAGCCAGAGTTTTTTTTAACATTTTTTAAAATCTTATACTCTTTGTAAAAATTGTTAAAAAAAAGTTATAACTCCACTCTTGCCATTTGAAACGGCATGAGTGAATAGTATTGGTCAAAAAAGGTGAAAAGTCTCAGTGTCGAGTACTGTACACTTCCGTCATTTCTAATGGCAGGAGAGAACAATGTGGTTAAAATGTCTCGTCAGACGTGTCAGGAATATTATTGTTCACTTATGCCATTCGAAATGGCGGAAGTGAAACAAATGTATAGGGGCAGACTATGAATGATGACGTCCAGGGTAAAGTGGTGTTCCACCATTTCAATTGGCGGAACATATGGTATTTTGGTCACTTCCGCATTTGAAATGACGGAACACAAGAAAAACCTTTAGCTTACCAGACAATTACTGATAGGCTCTGCATTCAATCTGGGTTCCGCCATTTTAAATGGCGGATCACCTACAAACCAAAAAAAAAAATTCTCTATCCTAGAAACCCTTTCACTTCTCCCATTTCCAGAAATTTTTCGTTCCTACACATGCATGTGTATCTCTTTAAGTTTGTAAGCCTATATAAGGCCTTCTTGTTATGTTTAATGTTAAGAAGAAAATTGATAAAATAATGCCTCGTTATCTCTATTATTTCTTTGGAGTCCACCCGCTTAAAGGGTCACTATCTTGAGATATTAGCAATCACAAATCAGCTTACTATCATTAACACATCACAGGCAGGTCGGACGGCCTATTAAGGCCTATAATGGTGACTTTCTAGAGTTATAATCAAATATTAGCCATTAATGACTAACATGACTTTTATTAGTCTAAATGATGATCTGGGCCGGCCATAAGGTGTGGTCCGATAGTCGACGGCCACAGGCCCGAATTTTATTTTATTTATTTATAAAAATTCTATTTATTTTTATTAAAACAATATTTATATTTAGTGTTTAAACTTAATTACATTACCACTAGTTTGGTCTAGTGGCAAAGGGGTGTTACTCTCAACCCAAAGTTTATGTGTTCTACTCTCATTTGATGCATGTTTAATCATATTTTTATACAAAATTTTTTACACAACCCAATTATAACCAAGTAAACTCATATAAAAATTAATTTTTTTAAACCCAACAAAACACTCTTTTTACTTCAGGCTCAAAAAGATTTTCGCCTTCGGCCCGTTTTTTTTCTTTCTCGAAGCCGGCCCTGAACCTGATACAACTTATTAACACGTAACACTACGTACACAATAAAGCCCATGAAACTTTACTTTTTTTGTTGTTTGTCGGTGATTTGTCGAAGTAAGCAATTAACTAGATAATTATATCTATACGGTCTAATAAAAGGCTACAAGTTTGGCCACTTGTAACTCCTACATTAAACCTCACCCTTTTTAATATATATATATATATATATATATATATATATATATATATATATATATATATATAAGACTACAAGTTTTACCACTTATCACTCTTACATTAAACCTCACTTTTTTAACAAATTTATAATAATAAAATAATAGTTACCATTCTTAAAATTTATGCTTCAAATCTTGTTAATCTAATATTTACTTTCTACTTTTTTCAAACATTTGATATTCATAATTATCTTATACTTTAAAATTGTTTTAAAGACTATTGTACAACGACTGTCTTAATAGTGTTTAACGAGTTTATTGTATACTGATTATTTATTAATATTGTATTTTCAAGAACTACCCGTGTAGTACATTGGCCTCAAACTAGTTTTCTAATATATTTCAGTTGGTAATCTGTCTATATTTTTTAACCACTTTTGGTTCCAAATTAAAGGGGGTGTTTTGAATTCCTTATTTTCATCAACTTATAACTTATAAACTTTTTAAAAGGTTAATAAGGTGTATAAGGTGTTTGGCAAACCATAAGGCCTTATGGGTTTTAACTTATGGGCAAGGCAAAATAAAGGGGTTTTGAAAAGTTATGAATCTCTAACTTATTAACTTAATGGGTTTGATTTACCTATTACACCCTTCTAACCCTCAAAAACCATTACACTTCTTTTAAAAAAAGTGTCATTTTTAGTTATTTTGGTTTTCTCCAACACATAAGTTAATCCAAACATTTTTTTAAAATCTTCTTTTAAAAAATTCATAAGTTAATAAGAACTTTTAACAAAAAGTCCTTTTTCAATTAAATAAGGAATCCCAAACACACACAAAGTCCCCTAATTTGCATCATTTTTCTTGATACATTATGCTTTTATTTATTAGAACCGCCACATCTTCTTCTCACACCTCTATTTTGAACCCCCCCCCCCTCCCTTCACTCCTTTTTTTTAAAAAGGATCGACCATTAAAATCGGCTACAAGGGCTTTCTCTTGTTCAAACACCACCGTTTCACCATGACTAGGTAGCATGATGTAAAGCCCCGTTATCGGTGTTCTACTTTGGACGTTGGATTTACTCATAAACACAGTTCTAATATCAGAGTTAATTAAAACATTCGCGGAATATTAAAACATTCAAACCATTATATTACATAACCATCCTTGCTTGTCTTAACGGGCATTCAGATTATTTAAACATAAAACATTGTCTTTAAAATAACATAACATTTCTTGAGATGCCAACTTCTTCAGGTCCATGCCATGTGCTTGCTCTTACGCGAGCTGCCTCAACCTACTCACCTGCGTGCATACTAAAAGTCAGCTACGTTGAGTGAGTTCTAGTTAATCATACAACATACAATCTGTCCTCATACTTTCACACGTGCCCGAAGGGGTGTACATTAATTATACATATTCTACATACATAACTATCCATACTATTTAAAGAGTCTTCCGCCCTATAACCTCACAGATATTATAAGGGTCTGGTCCCAAACATCACAGATATTATTAGGGTCTGGTCCCTTTGTTTCATGCAACTGTACCATACATGTTCTTACATACTTTTCTTAACAATACGTGCAATCTCCGAAGAGCGTTCACGTACTGTCAACATATCATACATACATTATGCTTACATCATATATATTCATACATACATCTTATCTTACATCATACATATCAATCACATCTTTAGCTACCACCTGACGGTACATGCAATATCCGAAGATCGTTCACGCATCGTCAAGCAGTCATCATACATATATCATACAAGGCATACACTTACCACTTAAGGTAAGTGTATTAACTATCACATCGAGTATGCACACAGCCCCGAAAACATAACAAGGAAGTGGGGTTAGAAACTCACCTGAATACGGTTACGTTCACCGTTTATAGTAATCCCTTTCTTGAGTTGTGCACGACTAACTGTATAACAATTACACGTATCAATTAACTATCACTTCCCATATCGTCTTTCTAGGTCAGTTGCTACCCACAACTAACGGGGGTCCTGGGGCAGCGCCCCGGGCAGCAGGGTTCTAGGGGCGGCAGCCCCTAGCGGGGTCCAAGGGGTAGAGCCCCTGGCTGGGGTTAAGCTGCCAGGTCAGCTTGGAAAAATTTTATTTTCGTTAACTGTAACATTCGTTACTTTTCAAACCCGAAAACCCGACCCATTTTAAAGTTTGCTTTATATGTATTAATATAAATATATATTTCAAGTTTCATCTTGTGTGTATCTATTATGTTCGTTAATGAGAAAATATTGATCCTTTTATATATAACACAAACCGAACTACATCTGGATAATGGGTAAGCGAGCAACAAGCTGCGCCACTATCCCCTTTTGAATCGCAAAGCCTATTCTACTAAATATAAATCCTTGGTTCATCGGGCTCTGCGAGTCACTGTGGACCACCTTCGTTAATCGTCAACATTTAAACGAGTCACAAACTGGCCGGGTAATATAAAAATAAATCAAAACATTTTATTACACTTATATGACATATAAAAGTATAAAGTTCAAATGGTAATTAAAGTTTTATTATGTTTTTAATATAAAAAGAAAGTCTAGGGACTAAAGGTGAAAGTTCATTTAAAAAATAATAATAATAATAAAAGAAACATGCAGCAGCCCGTCTTCTTCTCTCGTTTTTCCGACGATACCTCCGGCGGCCGGTATCGGCGCCGGAGTAAACCAAAAATCGCATTTAATCATCCGTTTGATCCAGTAAAATATTCTAAACGATTTCTCCATTAAATTTAATCAATAATACGAAATTTATACCGGCATTAACAACCTATTAAACACCATTTAATCGCTCAACCGTCGGCCTTAATAAAAGTCGTAATAACACGAAATAAACGCTAATAGCTTCAATTGATAATATAATTAGAACCTAACCTAACACCTAAAGCTGCGAAAATCATCTTTTTAACTTAACACAGACTTTAAATTTCATAATCGTTCGTCAAAATTCGTCTCCGGCCACTTCACCGTTCACAGCCTTTCCGTCGCCGTCAGAGGTAATGATTATACGTTTATGATTCGTTTTATCCAATTAACAAAACCCCTAAAGTTATTTAAGCAATCATGGAACGGATTTACAGATTTGAAATTCTAGGGTTAATGAAGAAGATGAACTAGTAACATGTTTTATATATTTTTGTTTCTGAGTTATCTACAAACAAACATTCTGGTCGATTGGTTATTTCATTTGGTGTGGGCAGAAGGACCTGGGTTCGAACCCGGGTCAAGCCGTTTTGTTTTTAATTTCTTTTTAAAAAAAACATTTTTCTATTATATAACAAAACAAATAAAATCTATAAAAATTATATAAATCAAATAAAATTATTTTAAGATAAATAAAAATTGTTATAAGTTATTTTTAGCTTTTCACCTAAAAACCAATCTTTCAAACTCGTCAAATTTGTCGTAAACTCTTTTAAATTATATATATTATGTGTCGGTTGTTAAACTTTATAATTCGTTAACACGTTCGTTTTCAAAATAAAATATATCGTTTACACCAATATTTCCATTACCCTTGTAATATTCAAACTTGATATTGATATCATAAATTAAATTCATAATTTATTAACAATTCGTTAAAATTCGTTAAAGCTTAACAATAACATTATATTATCAAACTCTATAAAATGATAGAATATACATTAAACACTTCTATTTTCCGGCAAATAGATTTATTTACTTTCTATAAGTCGTTAGTTAATATTTGATTTTATAATGTTAATTTTAGTTCGTGAATTTCAATTGCTTCGGTTTCATTTACGCGCTTTCAGTTTAATTTCAAGTTTGTCTTCAACTTTAAGGTGAGTTTCTCACACCCCCTTTTTACTCTTCCATTACTTTTGGGGGTAGCATATATATCCTATCCAAATTTCAATTTCGTTTATTCATTATTTGCAAACTACAATTCGCTACATGGACTTGTGTGTTTACTTGTTACTTGCTCAAAATTACTTGCACATGGATTACTTTAATATAGTATGATCATACGCCCCCCCCCCCCTTTGCGCTCAATACATTTGTTGTTATGAGTGGAAAAGGGCCTCATTATCCGAGTACGTTGGTGCACAATCCCAACTGGAAAGGATCTTAGTTGCGCTTATCTGAGTACGCTGGTGCACAATCCCGGTTGGAAAGGACATTACTTGCTCATTTACAATTGTTCATGGAATTGTAGATTTTTATGTACTTATATAAAAACTTGTGTGAACTCACCACCTATTCATATAGTTGACCTTTATTTTATATATATGCTACAGGTACCTTCTCTAGAAGATGTTGCCGTGACAAAGACATTAGTACTCAGGTTATATTAATAAATGGTCAAGATGTTAATTTTTCTTGTATTTTCTTGTATTTCTTGTTACAAACTTGTGTATTTGGTGTTTAAATTAATTAATGATAATATTGTCATTTAATAGTGTCACATGTGTTTTGGGCAATCTGTACGTCACACTCGGGCGTATTCCGCTTTAGCCGGGGTGTTACATTAACTGTCTTAACACATTTTCCATATGGATATTAATTTATTTTTTTATTCGCCTACTCATTCGTTAGCCCGACTCGTGGTCAAGAACTGGATTACTTTACTTAGCATTTTAAGCGACCTTAACGTTCAGCGAACTTAACTTGGCGAACTTATCATTAGGCGAACTTGTACACACACAGCTTGGTGTCCGGCGAACTTAGTGTTCAGCGAACATAGTGTTCAGCGAACATAGTGTGGCGAACTTGCCTAGCAGCGAACTTATACGTTAAGCGAACATGTCAGTGGGCGAACTTGGCTGGCGAACTTGCGTGCTGGCGAAGTTGTTCAGCAGCCGCCGCTGTTCGTCTTTAATCACCAAATCATCTTCGTTTCATCAAGAAATTCTAGGATATGATGTTAACCGAACCCGTGATCATTCCCATGGTCTTGTTCGGGCAAAACTTGGCCCGGAAAGACATAAAGTTTGGATCTTTAGGCTCAAAACGTTCCATATTAGTTTCTTAGGTTAAACGTTAATAAAAACGTGAACTTTAAGGTAAAAGACATACCTTTACGTGTTTGGTGTGGTCGCGATTTGCTTGGCTATCTTGTATCTAGCTTGCGTATTAAAGATCTAATAATGTCTAGCTTGATTTTGGCCTCGGGTCACGTCTCTCTCTCTCTCTCTATCTCTCTCTCTCTCTCTCTCTCTCTCTCTCTCTCTCGGCCGTATATGAGGTGGTGAGTGTGTGTGTGTGTTATTGAGTGTGTAGGCAAATATGGAAGATGGAATAAGGATTAGGGTTTTAGGATGGTTTAAGGGGTATTTATATCCCTTAAAGTCCATGGACCTAAGGTCCATTATCCTTTAATCCATCTTAATTAATCCAAGTCCATGACATTTTCTTTATTTAATATCAATTAACTATTAACACACGATAATTAAACGCGACTTTCTTTATTTAATATTAGAATATTCTAGGATGTTACACATGTCTTCAATCTTTATTGTTCCTTCAGGTCATTTTCTTTATATTAAAATTATATAAAGGATTAAAATGCTATATTTCAATGAAATGCAAGCATTATGTAGATTGATTTTGGATGTCTATATGAACAATTTCAATTCGATTGCCCGATGTATTTTTATTGAATGAAATGTGACTTACATTTGTCTTATAGTTTCACAATGAGCACATACTAAACTTTGGAATCAAATCTAAGCATGTCACCGGGTTGTTTTAACCTTAGACAACATCTCTTGTAATTTAGCGTTACAACTTAGTTATTGTGCGTGCTCCCTACATGGTGTAGGGATTTTGCATTCCCATTTTAACTC
>NW_027499579.1:52500-115619 GCF_021521415.1 Bidens hawaiensis | reverse complement strand
CTGCGTCAAGGTCAACGTTCTCCTCCGGTGACACAACAGGAGCAGTAGGTATAGCTTGAGGTGCTCCTGCTTGTTGTGGTGCCGGGTCCCTAAACTCGTCCCCTCGAGCAGGCACATACCCCGGGTTGATCAAGTACCCGAATAGTGGAGTATGTCGAGGACGGAGCTCAGGTTTGCTCCTCGCACTGGAGGATTTGCATTGGGCAAAGATCCTTTTGCTCACACTTTCGACGTATCGGATTGGGCGGCGCTGAGGTAGCGTTGGAGCAACATGATTCAAGATCATTTGGAGAAATCTTGGATACATGATAAATCTCTCACGCGCCACCGCTCTTCTTTGTCGATCGATCTCGTAGAAGACCATCTGACTAAAGCTGTAACGCTTGTTATAAGTCAGAGCAGTCATAGCCGACTGCATGGTCGCGCCCATGCCATCAGTGCCCGCCTTTCTCCCTGACATGCATACAATCATGACATGCATGAGAAAGCGCCACAGGTCAAGTAAGAACCCCTTCCTTCTCTGGGTATCTCCCAAGGGACCAGAGTATCCCATCCTCAGAAACGCTCCATCACGGAAAGGAGCCACAAAATCTGTCGGGTCATCCCTCGTCTCATCTCCAAATCGTAAAGCCGCCCGGATCTGTTCAGATGAGAACTGAACAATGTGATTGTTGACTGTTGCTCGCATCACCGGGGGCTCGACCCTACAGTCATATTCCTCAGTCTGCCAAAAATCCTCAATGTTTGGCAAGGATATTGGCAGTGTTGTCGTAATCGCGTGGAATATACGCGAGCGTAATAGGAACGTGATGATTTCACGGAAATCATCAACTCCGCTCGCCTCCGGGTCTAATGTTATATACATGTTGTGCCCCGGGAAGAACTGTCTTTGGTTGTCACCACCGTCATCATCGCCTGCACCACCTACAGCAGCCATATCTGCATCAAACAGACTAAGTTAGATAAACGTCAAAGCAAATCACAAGTTCGCATGTTACCATGAGCGAAGTTGTGATTTATTCTGCATAGGCGAAGTTAGAGGTGGGGCGAAGTTGGGAACAACTTCGCCTCAACTTGAACTTCGCTGGTTAACAGTTAAGTAAAAAGGTCCAGGCGAAGTTAAAGATAACTTCGCCTAACCACAACATCGCCTCATAAACTGTTTCAAAAATAATTATCAGGCGAAGTTAAACCTCAGGCGAAGTTACGGATAACTTCGCCTAAACTGTAACTTCGCCGAATCTGAAACGGCATCAGTTAGGTTTTCAATCGACGTGAATCGGGTCAATTTGGAGATTGCGGACTCCGTAAAACTTGATTTACTGACGATTTAGACGATTAGATTGATTATGACCACGTAAAAATACGTTTGAAAATCGGGTATGAAGATTCGAAAAACTGAGGTCACGAAAACGGGTCGAAATACCCATTGATTAACGTTAAGGAACTTGATTATACGATACAACAATCGTACACACCTATAATACGGATTCGAACTTGAAAATAAGAACACAGAAGAAAATCGATAAGTTCGCTGTGGGTTTAGAGGTTAGGTTCGCTGGGTTTTGAAAATAATGAACCAGTTTGACCTTTAATTTCCTTTATATAGGGTCAAAATTATACAGGCGAAGTTATGGATATCTTCGCCTATGGCAGGCGAAGTTAGGCACAACTTCGCCGAGATTAAAATTTTCAAAACAAACCCTATAATTTGAACAATTTGCAATTAAGTTTTAAAACATCCTTTAAAGAGTTAAATGATACGATCAAGACCAAGTAACCAGGTATAAAATCATACAACTACATAAGTAGAAAAAAAAATTTTAAAAATAAAGTACACGGGATCAAATTTCAGTCTCGATAGGAACTACCATGTTTTAGAAAAGATCCGAACATGAATCATACTTACTGATGACGGATGTCAATATGTTTAGTTTTACTGTGCTTTACGGGATTGTTAGTTACTGAGATAGCAGCAGTATTATCAATGCAAATAGGAGTATGAGTGAAATTCAGACCATAATCGCGCAATTGCTGTTGAATCCAAAGAACCTGGGAGCAGCAGTTGGATGCTGCCATGTATTCTGCTTCACAGGTTGAAATGGCGACTGAGGTCTGCTTCTTGCATTGCCATGACACTAATCTGCCTCCGAGAAACTGACAACCACCTGTTGTTGACTTCTGACTCTGATTGCAACCTCCATAATCAGAATCCGTGTAGGCGACCAACTCCAAGTCTCATCCTCTCGTGTACCACAACCCCAGCTTAGGCTTGCCTTTGAGATACCGTAGAATCCTCTTCGCACCCTTCAAGTGAGATTCCTTTGGGTTTGCCTGAAAGAGAGCACAAAGACAAACTGCAAACATTATATCAGGCCTAGAAACAGTTAAGTACATTAAAGAACCTATTATTGCCCGATATTGGGTTGGGTCCACGTCCGCATCATTGTTTGAATCAGCACCCAATTTGTGGTTGACGCAGACTGGAGTATCGTATGGAGTGCTGTCCTCCATCTTGAAGCGTTTGAGAACATCATGGACATACTTAGTCTGATGAATGAACATCCCATCTTTCTTTTGATCAACCTGCAGTCCTAAAAAGAAAGTTAGTTCACCCATAGCACTCATTTCAAATATCTTCTTCATGACGGCCTCAAACTCCTGACACATGGCGACTTTTGATGCAGCAAAGATGATGTCGTCCACGTAGACTTGCACCAGTAGAAAGTCGCTCCCTTTTCTCTTGAAGAACAAAGTGCTATCAATCTTTCCCCGTTCAAAACCATTTTCAAGCAAGTAGTCGGATAGTGTAGAATACCAGGCCCGAGGGGCCTGATGTAGCCCATACAGTGCTTTACTTAGCTTGTATACGTGATCAGGAAAACCCGGAGGTTGCTCAACGTACACAACCTCATCGACTTTACCGTTTAGGAACGCACTCTTCACATCCAACTGAAATACCTTCAACTCCTTATGTGCAGCAAATGCCAAAAACAATCGGATGGCTTCCAATCTCGCCACATGAGCAAACACCTCATTGTAATCGATCCCCTCTTGCTGATTAAAGCCTTTTACAACCAGCCTCGCCTTGTTCCTGATAATAATCCCTTTCTCATCTCTCTTGCATTTGAAGACCCATTTTGTGCCAATCGCATGCACATTCTTTGGTTTTGCAACCAAGTTCCATACCCCCATCTTCTTAAACTGGGCTAATTCTTCTTGCATGGCTTCGACCCATGAGTTGTCCTTGAGAGCCATTTGATAGTTCTTTGGTTCAATCCGGCTGATGAAGAAGGTGTACAAGCATTCGTTGATTATGCCTGAATCTTTAATGCTTGTATAAACACAGGTGTGCTCATTCAAGCTTTGTCTTGTTTGTACACCGTCGGACAGATCACCTATCACATTCTCCAATGGGTGATTTTTGTGAACTCTCGTAATCGGAACCGCACTGACTTGCAGATTGTCTTCCAGATTCGAAGATAGCTCATCAGTGGGTGATTGTTGTTGAGAGTGAAATGGATTGAAGAATTCCTCTTCAGTAGCGGCAGCAGGGGTATCGACTGCATTTGACGAGGAAGGCTGACATTCATCATACTTCGGTCGTTGCACATAATTTTCTTCCTCATCATAAATCATCTTCGAAGCAATTCTTTCATCTACTTCTGCACAATCCAAATAAAGTATATTAAAAGATTTGAAAAGTCTATCATAGTCGAAAACCCCAGCGGGTCCCGTGCTTGGTTTTGGTGATTTGTAACTTGTAATATCAGTGTTACAGACCACCACAACCTTGCTGGTCGATGTATTGAAGACTCGTCTATTGGGAGTCCCAACAACGTATCCGACCAAAATTCCTTCGTCGGCTACTTCACCAAATTTAGAATTTGTCTTTAATATCGAACACGGGGACCCGAATGGTTCGAGACCACTCAAGTTGGGCTTTCTCCCATGCATAAGTTCATAACATTATTATTTAATCTTTTAACGGTTAACACTCGATTAAGGATATAACAGGCTGTTGCAACAGCTTCAGCCCAGAACACCACAGGAAGTTTCGAATCAGCCAGCATGGTTCTGGCTCCTTCAATTAACGTTCTGTTCTTCCTCTCAGCCACTCCATTTTGTTGCGGAGTATACGGAGCGCTGTACTGGTGTTCGATTCCTTTCTGTAAGCAGAAGAGCTCCATCTGATAGTTCTTGACTCAGTCCCATTGTCACTCCTGATGTATTTAACTCTTTTTCCCATAATGTTCTCAACTTTGGTAATCAAATTTATTACCATCTGAACCGTTTCATCCTTTGACTTCAGGAAATATACCCAAGAGTATCGAGAGAAATCATCAGTGATCACCAAGCAGTACGATGTTCCCCCTAGACTTTTTACATTCACGGGACCAAAGAGATCCATGTGAAGTAGGTCTAGGGTACTGACTATTGAGTTAACCTTCTTGGTGCGATGGGATTTCTTGTGTTGCTTTCTCTTTTTGCACGATAAGCATTGATCTTCAAAGTTGAAATTCTTTAAGGGAACACCCAGCACAAGCCCATTCTTGACAATGTAGTTCATTTTCCGAAGATGAATATGCCCCATTCTCCTATGCCATAACTCGGACTCCGATTCAGTTGCTCTTGACAGAAAACAAGATTCCTCTGTTGCCATTTCAGTCGACCTCATGTCCATTATATACGTATTCTTTTCTCTTGGAGCCTTCATAACTATCCAATCCTCTGGTATCTTGAAACCAGGATATAGCACGATTGCCTCATTCTTGGTAAAATGTACGGTGTAATCTTTGTCACAGATCTGTGAAACACTCAGCAGATTGTGCTTCAGTTCTTCAACAAAATTTACTTTCTCTAACGTCATCTTTCCGTTAGTCACCGTCCCAATTCCAGTGATCCTTCCACCACTCTCTCCAGCGAAACTCACTCTTCCTCCCTGAACAGGTTTCCATTCGTGTAACAAACTCTTGTTACCCGTCATGTGCCGGGAACAGCCGCTATCCACAACCCATTGATTGTTTGCAGCCCTGTTCAACTGTTCCTGCATGATTAAAGCAGATGATTAAAATCTGGGGACCCAAGACCTATTGGTCTTGGGTCGATACATCCCGTACCTTGGCTGTCCAAAGTTAGTATCAGAATAATTTCTGTAATTCCTAAAAGGATACCTTCTTGGAGATTGACTATGAGGCCATCCAAACCTTCGTGAATTAAATGAATTATTACTTAAGGTTTGGTTGTTAGCAGTGAAAAACTGAGATCTTTTTCTTTGAAAACCTGAATTAGTCCAATTTCTGAACTTTGATGAGTTTTCAGTTTTACCACTATTGTAGATACTGTTAGTTCAGTTTTCAGTTTTTGAAGGCCTCACCCCTCTGAATCTCTGCTTCAGAGGGCAATCAGCAATTAGGTGTCCTAATTGATTACATCTGAAACAACTCCTGTGTTCAACTTTCTTTTCAATAGTTGTTTTAGATGATGAGGCTGCATTACTGCCCGTTTGTCTCACATATGGTGGGACATACGGGTTTAGTGGAGATTTCTTTTCAGTTGTTTTATGTTTCTCTCCACTTTTTGGCAACACTGCCTTTTCTTTTGTCTCACTCGACTCGGATGACTTATCCGAGTTTGATGAGACAGGACTAGGAACAGAAATCTTCACATTAGACACAGGCTTACTCGTTTCGCCTTTACTAACTTCTGGATCTTTAATAGTTACCTTAACCGGAACTGTCTGACTATAATCAACATCAACAGATTTCTGATTACTAGGATCATAAGTGTAATTATGATTGTTCGGTGGTGGAACTTCATGATAACCAATTCCTCCCCTTTTAACTGGGGAACCTTGATCACTAACGAGGTGATCAAGTATAGTGGTGGAATTTCTGAATTTCTCAAGTTTCCTGTTTAGTTCCACCACTTTCACCTGGTGATCAGCTATCTGTTTATCCCTTTCAGCTATTAGTTTGGTTTTCTCTTCTAACACTTCATAGCTAAGATCAATTACTTGAATTTTTTCAGCTAGATTTGCTTTTAGACTCCTAATATCTTTTTCACTAGCTTTTATTTTTACCTTGTAACTATTTTCTCTAGCTTTAGTGAAATGATGATCTTCTTTTAAGGTTTTAAATTGAGCATCCAAACTAACATACTGATCAGTTATAGTTGTCAATTGTTCAGACAGATTTTCACACTTAGTACAAGGGAGTTTGGTACTTACCTCGGTGAGCTGGTCTTTCACATCTGCCATGTAAGCTTCATTTTGAGCTTCTGCCACGTAAGCTTCACTTTCGCCAGTCACTTTCTCAGTATCTGCAGTTTCGATGTTCGCCAAATTGGCCTGTTCGAAGACTTCTTCAACATGCAGATTCCAGTTATACTCCCCATTCTGTCTGGATATCATGGCTCTATTATCATTACCACCCCCACTCTGTTGTGTAGACCTGTTTTGACTGCGTTCTACACGTTCATTTGTGCACTCCTTAGCAAAATGGCCATTCTGTTGACAGTTGTAACACCTGACCTTCGACTTATCGAAACCCGGTCTCTCACCAACAAACTTCCTACCTGTCTTCTTCATAAACCTCTTAACCCTTCTCACAATCATCGCCATCTGCCACTGCAGATCCATCTCTTCCCGATCATCAGCATCTATCTGATCATAATCTTCATCCAATGTTGCAGGATCAACAATCTTACCCTGAATGTAATTTTCATATGAAGCAATGAAAGATGCATAGAGAGCAAACTGCTGTTCAGCAGATTTAACACTCATGGGCATCTTCGAGTAGTTGTTGTTTGAAACACCTGGGGAAAAACTTCCCTTGGTCGCTTGAGGTTTAGAAGCATTTGATCCTCCAGCTACAAAGCACACATCACCATTCATGTTGAGAGATACATGACCTTTATGTGTTGAGTTAGCGCCCGACTCTCCCTTTGAGTAGTAAGCAGACGAATCAGACTTCGAACTTGAACTTGAGTTAACCTTTGCACCATACATTCCTGGATCTTGAACCTGATCAGTAGGTGTCTCTTTTCGAACCATGTTTAGTTCAAAAGTTCGTAGCTTGTTAACTGCTGTTTCCAGGTCATGGTCGGCAAAGTCTTTGTCTTCTCTCATCAACACAGTGTACATCTCCCATTTCGGTGGGAGAGCATCAAGAAGCTTTTCAACAATTTCATCTTCTTTGTAAGTAATGGAGTAGTTGTTGAGTTCGGTCATCAGATGATAATATCTAGTAATAATATCATCAAGTGATTCATTCTTCAAGTACTTGAATACCGAGAATTGGGTTTTAAGTAGTTTAATCTTTGAAGCACGAATTCCCACATTACCCTCAAAACGGTTTTCAAGTGCTTCCCAAAGCTCTCTAGCAGTTTTATACTTTCTGAAGGTGTGAAGAATCTCTTGTGGAAGAGCCATAGTAATCGCTGCATGAGCTTTGCTCTCAGCCTCATACATTTTCTTTTCTTCTTCTTCCATCTCTTTGTATTTCTTGATCTGATCACGACCCTCATACTCAGCAGTTGGTGGAATGTACCCATCTTGAATGCACACCCACATTTTAGCATCTTGGTACTTGAAATATTGTTCAAACCTATCCTTCCACGCAACATAATCGGTTTTCTTAAGCATCTGCGGTGCCTTTGTAGCTGAACCCGCTTCCACTTCCATCTTCACCAGTTCCGTAATATTTATTGAAGTCATCTTTCACGAAACACAAAGAAACCCGAAAAAATAAAAATTTTATTTTTAACAGTACTGTAGGCGAAGTTGTGGATAACTTCGCTTAAGTCTGAACTTCGCTGATTATGAACTTCGCTTCCTTTTTAAATTCGCCTGATTCGGCGAAGTTGTAGATAACTTTGCTTAAGGTAAGCGAACTTGTGAGGTAGGCGAAGTTGTGGGTAACTTCGCTTGAGATAAGCGAACTTGAGAAGGTAGGCGAAGTTGTGGATAACTTCGCTTAACCTTATATCTTCGTCGAAACCCTACGAACAGTGACGGCAACTTCGCCTGATGAACACGAAGTTTTTGCAGGTTTGATTTCTGGATTTTACGAGGTTTGTGAAGGTGTAATGGGTTGTTTATGATGGTAGGAGGTGAGTATAACACAAAAACTCGATAAACACGTCCCGCGAATAGTCGAACGGAACGATTTCTACACCCGCGTGATAATCCCGAACCACAATCACGAGCAAAAGCTCTGATACCAATTGAGATTTCTCCAGGTAAGTAAATAGGCCCCGATGTTGATTGAGATTTATACGAATTACTTTCTTAGGCAAGAAACTCACTACTAGTGATATCACATTTACAGTTTATGTAGGTTCCCAGCCGGATCTACACGAGATATCTCGTTCTACGTAGGTGCGGAATCCCTACGTAAGACGTTACGAGCGTAGAAGACGATACGAGTTAACACGATCGAACACACGTTACAATAAACAAATACTCGTTATATTGCAACCTTAAACACGTGATATCAATCACTGATTACAGGACTCGTAAACACGTAAACTAATAAACTGACTGAATAATGAAAACATAAGCCGTAACTTATGTTTATATAATCACGACAACTTCGCCTGGCATGTTCAGGCGAAGTTGTCCCTAACTTCGCTTAGTTCACAAGTTCGCCTGTATCAGCGAACTTGTGAGCTAACTTCGCTTACATACAAAAACACAAATCTAACAAACTCGATTACAGACACTTGACACTGAACTACTGACATCATGCACCAACAGTTTACTACATGCCCGTCAAAATATAACATTGTTAACATTACTTCATCAAAATGTAATGTTTATGAAAACTCTTTGTGAATGTTAAAAAATAATTTCAAGGTTAAAGGTTATAGCCTCGATTAAAGTTTAAGTTATAACTTGAACAACTTAATCATAACCCCTACCTTAGGGCGAGTACTTGAAATGATAATAATAAGAAAACAGTGAACTTTGACGGGTAAAGTCTTGATCTAAACACGCTTATCTGATTCATAACTCATTTGGGACTTCGTTACTTGCACGTGCTTCAAGAAAATGGAACGTCGGCTCGTCACAGCAATCGGGCACGCTTCCCAAGGCTATGTCTGTGTGAAAGGAATATGATTTTGGGATGAATGAGGCTCAATCCCGTAACCTCCTATTTATAGGCAGAATTTATACTCCATCGTGATACGCGAAGGAGTCTATTGCTGGCCGTCGCGTATCGCGACTCCGCAATTTCTTCGAGAATTCCACACCCACCGTTCATCATCAAAGTACTTGATGCCCCAAGCATACCCATTGGCCACACCAGCTTCTCAATGCTCGTTCTTATCAGGTACTTGGAAGTTAATTTCCCTTTGTTTTCTTATGAGCATTTTGTTTTAGATCGGAAACTTTTTTATTTTGATTGTTTGTGGTTATGATATTTAAATTGAACTTGTGTTGTGGTTCAGATTCAGATTCGGAGTTTAGTTGACCTAAGTTTGAAATGATTTTGTTTGATTTGGAATCTGATTACATTAATTAGGACATATGTGTTAATGACTTGTGTAATTAGGATTGGAATTAGGGTTGATTGTGGTTAGGGTTAGTCCAGTCAGTTTTTGGTTGGGTTGTGAGCTATGTTTTGTTTGGTTTGATGGTAATAAATTGGCTATGAAAACATATACATATGCTCCATTACTTTATTGCTCAATGCGCAGGACCTCAGGGGTAAAAAATAGCATCTGGATGCCAAAGATAAATAAGGATTCAAGTAATAGGCTCAAACACTAATATCTAAAAGTTCACCATTCATGTGATATGTTGTGTTCAGTTCTCTCCATTTATATGCATATGGAATAAATATGTTCCAAACTAATATCTAACTACTGCAGTTTTAGAAATGCATTATCTGTAAAATTCATGTAAATTTCAGTTCAGTACACATATAATATGGAGACTGGTTTGGGACTCAAAGGCTAGAGAGCATAACAATAAACGAGTAATAGATAATGAAAAGTAATGTATATCTTATTTTAATTTTATCTATGGGTATAATGGTAAAATTATAACTTTCCTTTCTTTTCCTCTCACCTAGGGAACACACAAAATGTTTATTTTCCTTTCCTTTCGATTAAACTGGGGGAACACGAAATAATATCACTCTTTTCCTTTATTTTCTCTCGTAGTTCTCGTTCCTTTCTTTTCTCTCTTTAAATGAAACTCGGGAACAGAGTGTTAAGCAGCAAAAACACTTCAAAGAAAGAAAAAAGTTAAAAAGAAGATAAAAATAAAAATAAAATAAAATAAAATAACTTAAGATAATAATTGAAGTTAAAAACATAAAACAAAACAAAAGAAAACAAAACAATTAAAAAGAAAACAATGTAGAAATTAAAAAAAAAGACTTAAAAGTATTTGACATAATAAATATACAATAAATACTTTAGATTTTCCGAGAAAGATCACAACATGGAATCACATTGATCGTCAATGTCCTATATCACATTTCAATTTCAATATTAGTTTGCCAAGAACCCAAAGTCGATTGTAGATATATTTTGTCCACATTAAACTTAACAAGTATTTTGGTGTCCGCGTGATATGTAAAGGTATGAATTAAGAACAATACTCATATGGTCCCCATCAGTCCAACAAACCACAGACTCTATCACATCTCAGGCTTAATTTTCTTTCACATATCACCTCAACTAGGCTTGAACCTATCGTATCTGATCACAGTACGCTTATATACACAATTTGACCTTTTGAAAATTTCTATAATAATTAAAATAAGGCAGAAGTTCAGGGCTCTAAAAATCAGGTCGGATAATACCATATTATCACACAGAGAAAGTCGAAGGCTGAAACAAAAAGAAAGAAAACAAAACAAACAGAAGATCGATGGCCTTTACAATTAGAACTTGTATGACTACAAACATACAAAATCCAAGGCTTGATTCTAAATAAAGGAAAAAATAAGTTGCAATTTAAAAACCTAATATTTTTCTTTCTTATTCTTTCCCTTTTTCTTTTCTTTCTGACTCTTTTCTAACTCTTAGTGCAAGCACATGACTATTTAAGAAAACAGTGTTAAGGTACAGAGAGGCTTGGGTATGATATGTTATTTACATTTATGCCTTCATGGATACTACTCTATGTAGAGACATTCAACTGCTTCATAAATGTGCAACCACTAGTATAGGCGGATAATTTAGTTTATATCACATTGACACTTACTCATGTGTCAAGCCTATCTACACATTAAGCAATGATATTATTGGCTTTTGATATACTGTTTTCATGTGCTAGGAACATTAGGGATAAATTCTTATCATTTTCCAAAGATCGGATAAATTTCTCAAAATTTTGAAATATCTAGCTCTCTCTTAACGGGAGCTTCCTCTAAACAAGAGAACATACTTTTAAAATAATAATAGATTTTCTTAAATAAAAGATAAACTCTTTTTGGTAGGTCAGCTAACTCATTTTTGTTTTCCTTGAAATCAAAGTTAAAATCTTTTTGGTGAGCTGAACTTAACTCATTTTCTCCCTCTAAATTTGTGACATATTTGAGAAAATATTTACTAATTTATATACAAAAAGATAGACAAATAAGTTTAATCAAAACAGATCATGCCAAGCGACTCTACGAGAGAAATCGGGCACGATCAAAAGCTTTAGTGAAAAGGTATGCAAATTGTTATCAGTGTGGACCTGGTCAATATTTACAAGTTTACGCTCATAACAATCATGAATAAAAATGCATTCGGATGTTAATATGTTTTGTCTTTGAGTGTTGGGCCGGGTTTTAAACAATACAAACCGCTGCATCGTTATCACACTTGATTGGGGTGTTGAAGAAATTCAAACCGTAATCCAACACTTGATGTTGGATCCATATCACTTGTGATTAAAAACTAAAGGTGACAGTGTATTCTACTTTAGCGGCAGAGGTGGATATGATGACTTGTTTCTTGAATTGGCAAAATATTAACCGATCACCAAGGAATTGACATCCTCCTAAAATTGACTTTTTGTCTAAGTTGCCTCCCCCCTTAATCATTATCGGTGTAAGCATGCAGCATCAATGGAGAATATTCTGGATACTAGAGACCCAAACGAGTCTTTCCCTTGAGATATTGCAAGGTACGTTTGACAATGGTTAAGTGAGATTATTTCGGACCTAACTGATATATGACACACTAACAAACATGGAACATGATGTCTGGCTTCTTTCCCTATCGATCTGGAGCTAAAACTGGTCTTGAAATCAGAGTGTTGTACGGAGTAGAATCCTTGAACCCAAACTTTTGAACAATTTCATGGCCGTATTTTTCTTGATGAATCAAAATCCCATCCGTTTTATTTTCAACTTGTAGGCCCAGAAAAAATGTCATTTCCCCCAAAGAACTCATTTCAAAATGACTGCATTATCTATGAAAACTCTCTACACATATTATCATTCATTGACCCAAAGATATTGTTGTCAACATACACTTGGACTAGGATCAGATCATTTCCCACCTTCTAGACAAAGAGTGTTTGATCAATAACACCTTTTTTATATCCATTCTCTAATAGATGTTATGTTAAAGTGGCATACCAAGCACGAGTGCTTGACGGAGGCCATTAAGAGCTTTATCAAGCAGGAAACATAGTTCGGACGATCAGGATTCTCAAAACCTGGTGATTACTTGATATAAATTTCTTCTTTCACCTTACCATACAAGAAAACAGTCTTCACATCCATTTGATATACTTTGAAGTTCATGTATGATGCATAGGCTGAAAGGATACGAATAGCCTCAATCCTAGCAACAGGGACATATACTTCATCATAATCAAGACCTTCACGGTGAGAGAAACCTTACACTACCAGTCATACTTTGTTTCTAGTAATCACACCATTATCATTATTCTTGTTTCTAAACACTCATTTTTTGCCAATCAGTCTTTTGCTCTCGGGCTTCTTTACCAGCCTCTACACATTTAGCTTATTGAATTGTAACAACTCTTCCTACATAGCTTCAACCCAGGAGTTCTCCTTGAGAGCCACATGATAGTCTTTAGGTTCAACTTGAGAAATAAAACAAGAAAAAAGACATTTGTTACCAGTTCTAGACTTTCTCCTTGTCCGGATGCCAGCAGAGAGAGAGAGAGAGAGAGCCAATAATGTTCTCAATTAAATGAGATTGGTGAATCGGCAGCTGAGGAATTTGATCAACTTGAAGCTAAGTGGTATGACTTTCAATGTGGTGGAAAACACTATGAGCATTGTGTCACACCCTCAAATTTCGAAAAACGGAGTTTTACCACGAGACGTGTGACATACCAGGATCTAGCTCATTTGTTTTACCAAAAATCCAATTCAAAATATTCAGAAATATTATTTAAGTCTCAAACGAACATGATAAAACAACAACCAAACCAAACAGTTTAAAGTTTTGCGTAAGCATAAAAGTAAATGGTTTAAAACAATAAACCACGTGCTCAAACATGCACACCCCATCAAATGTAAATAATGTGAAATACAAGTTCATGTGACCAGTGTAACTCCTCAAATATGCAATGCAACCCACTCCTTAACACATTTAGCAACCTGGGTAAGTATAAAAACTCAACGCTCAACACGTGGTTGGTGAGTTCATAAGTTGTAGTAAAAAGTATTATATATTGTATAGACAATATACATAGCATAAGTAATGTATGTGGATTTAGCACTTTTCAAATATACCTGGGTAGCCAACCCATTTACAAGCTACTAGACGTTTGAACCGAAGCTGATTATGTGTATGCCTTATTACCAAGTCTATCACAAAACACTAACACATGTATGTTAGGACAATTTACACCCGTCTGACATCCAGTCGAGTTATAGCAGGTGGGGGTTGTCAAACCCAATCGTACTGCTTAAATCTCCCTGTTATCCCATCCTAGTGGTTCAAGATATGTAAGGATTTTAAGTGATATGAGGGCATCTAGTGTACATTGTGATATATAAGAAACTACATAAATCCAAAACAAGTCACTATGTTTTCCTCCAGAAAACCAGTATGTAAGTATATCCGTGTTTTCTCCATGAAAAAAAGTAAGGAAAATGTTTTATGTTTCAATCCAGAAAACAAGTATACGAAAGTAATTTGTGTTTTAAATCCGGAAAACAAGTAAGGCAAATGTTTTGTGTTTTCAATCCAGAAAACAAGTATGCGAATGTAGTTTTTCTGTTTTCTTTCCAGAAAACAAACAGGTATAATCATGAACTCCCCTGGTGTCGCGTGTAATAGACATTTCCCAAACCAAATGAATGTACTTGACTTGTTAACTGTTACCTAGTACAAGTGTTTAAGTAATGAGAGTGTGTTTAACAACACATGACTCTTAATCCCATGTATGACTCACATACAAACACAAACTTGACCCGAAGACTCATTGGTAATTGCAATTAATATGAATAGTTTAGGTTGTTCTAACATGCATCCTATGTCACATCATGATCAAACCATCCAACAATTGTCATATATACAAATTCTGATCAAGTAGTTTACAAGACAGATTCTAGCTTGTATAAACGGATTTTATTCACTAAGAAAAAATTAGAAATAAATTCTATAGAATTTACCACAGTAGAATATATGAATTAAGTTTCTAAAAAGAGGTTATATATTTTTCTCATGTATACAAAAATCAAAAATATTCAATCATTGTAGATAGGTATCAACTGTTTAGCAGATTGCACAACAAAAAGTAGTTTCATAGTTCTCTCAACTCAGTTCTCCAAATTATGAAAGTCCAATTGGGTTGTCGTCTACACTCATAATACTAAGTTCCAAAAGTAGAACCAACCCACTTGGTTTTGTCATTAGGGAGTTATGGTGTCGGAAAGACATACTGGAATATAACTCCCCGAATCTGCTTTGGCGTATGTGTTTGTAAAATTATAAAAACGATTCAAAACTTGTTAAAAATTACAAAAGTTACCTTTCTAGAAACTAGACTCAGAATACTATATCCTAAAATCAATAATCAATCAAATACACTTAGCTATCATCGAGTTACAACCACCACAAATAACAAGAACGAATCTGCCAACAAACTATTGTCATCAAAACTCAAACCCTAACATGTTTATGACTTCTAATTCATCAATTAACATCAAAAACATCAATATTACAAAATTTTGGCATCTAGGTTTTCATAAGGACTCATAAAAAACAACAAAAAGATATAAAAATACGCATAATACATACTAGTTACATGTGTAGAAATGCTTCAAATGATCAATTAACACATAGAATTGAGATGTAGGGGGTGATTAAAGATGATTTAGGGTTTTGTTTAGGACGTGGTCTTGGAGAAAGTGCATGGGCAAAAGTCGATGGTTCTGGGGGGTTGGGGATTAGGGTTATGTAATTTTATTATTAAGTATTAGTCATATTTACAAGAATAGCCCTTCTAGAATGAGTTTTGGCTTAAACAAACCTTTTAACACCAAACCGAATTATAATCGAATCATTATGACCAAGAAACGAACCCTAGTTTATAAAAATAAAGTCTCATTAGTTTATAAATACTATTTTATAAAGTCCAAAAACGTATAAGCACGCACAATTGATCGAAATTTCACAAAACAAGCTACAAACTAAACACGTAATCATTTAGCATGTAATGTCACATAGATAATATTATAAACATATGCTTGAGGTATTATTTTTAAAAAATAATTAATACCTTGTTAACCGAGCATAATATACTAAATCGTGTAACACATTAAATCATCTAGCACATAACAATTATATCTGATTTATTTAAACATATCATATTCGACATTAATCACCAACGCGTACTGACGGACTCATGTGTATGACTCTTTATTGACTCGGGTAAATGCTATACATGACGTGTAAGATTACGGAGTTGGTTTAACAGTGTTAACGTGAAAATGCAGGGTGTCGCACATTGATTATAACGTTAGTGGGTCGTTGAATGATGTCAGGTTGATCTACCAAGTATTCTGAAGCAACGGGACCATCTCAAAGATTTTCCATGAAAGGAACGACATTAGCTAGAGCTGGAGTTGAATCGGCAATGTTTAAAGAATCATATGGAACTTCATTCGCAACAACAACTTCAGGAGTGGCAGGTGCTTCAATATCAGCACGAGGAGGTGTAGGTATATATTCAACCACACTTGCCTTTAACTGAGGCTCAACTACAGTCTCAGTTGATGATGCATCAACATTTTCAGCCTACAAGTATAAAGAATCTGAATCTGAATCTGAATCGGAGGCATCTTCAACAAGAACTACATCGGTTGTATATGTGGCTAATGGAGATGGATTAACTACAGCCAGTTGAGGAGCTGTAGGAAATACATTACTAACTTGAGTACCACTAGATACGATGACATATTTTTGACTATCTATAAGAGTGTGAACCAATACAGATTGAGGAACTATAGTTCGGGTTGGAGCAGCTGCAACAGGAGGGGTAGACACAACATGAAACTGGTTGAATAAATAGTCATAATCAAACATCCAGTTTGGACCTGTGCGAACATTTGTATGATTTTGCTCTTGCTAGTCAACATTAAAGGATTCCACTATCAATCCTGCTTTATTGTTTTAAACTTGATAAGCAGTCATGTTGGGACCTGAATTGGCATTTCAGCAAACTTGGGACCTGAATTGGCATTTGTATGAAGGAAAGTGCATAGACATCCAAAGGTCTTAAAGTAATTGGCTTGAGGGTTGGTTTTTTAGTAGACTTCATATGAAGTCTTCTTTAGACGTTTGTTGAGTAGCACACGGTTTTGAATGAAGCATTCAGTATTAAATGCCTTGACGTGAGGTAGAAGACTCACTAAAAAAACAAATTACAACTAGTTAGATAGCAGTAAGTGGGTATTGAACACAGAGAGTTTGTGAAAAATGTGTTACTAAGTAGCTTTGTAATTTAACAATATTAAACTAAATGCAGAAAAAAATAAATTCAAAGATTTGATTTGGTTGATTGGTTTGAACAAATAATGAGTTTTAACTGATTCAATAAAAAGAATGCTCTCTCTCGATTTCAGGTTTCTTTGATTGAAAATGTATTTTACTTTTGGGATGAACTACATAGACATAGTTCGTGAGTATATGTTTGATTGTGATAAAAAATACTAAGTACTTGGATTGCAATAACACAAGGTTGTCACCCGATAATCAGTTTTATGTAGTCAACCCTAATTCCCTTCCAATAAATCTCGATTGCCTATGGCACCAAGAACTGATGGTTCAAGAACACGAATTAAACTATACTAACAATTACTAATCAAACTCACAATCACCATAGCAATATAATCATAAGATCAAACTACTATCCCACTAATAACATAAACAATTAACAAACATTCAATGGAAAACCTTAAAATTCGGGAGAGAACACAAAGGAAATTAGCCGATCATGATTCAGTTCAACATCCCTTCGATTGTAGTAACCATACGAATTGAAAACAAGTATTCAGTGGTTACACAACTCACAATTGATCTATGTCACATGAAAATCGCCCCAATTGAAAGATAATGATAAGAATGTCAAAAGGCGTCCAAAATACTAGTTATAAAAGTTGTTACAACTTTCAAGTCACGCCCACCGTAAGCTACGGTGGCCAACGTAGCTTACGGTACTGTAGCTTACGATGGCTTCCAAAAAGATATAGTGGGCAAAAACTGCCTTACGGCAGGTTGTTTCAACCAGCCCCTACCGTAGCTTATGGTGGGCACCGTAAGCTAAAGTGGCTTCCATTCTTGCCTCCTTGTTTTCTTCACAACTTTTCTCGTTTCAACTCTGTTTTCTTCACCGTTTTCGCCCACGTTCTCATGATTTTATCCTCTATCTCCTCCAACCTGAAATTATATGAGTAACCGTAGTCAACTAATTCAACAAAATAAACCTATTATATGCATGATTATTAAAGGTTTTATATCATTTAAGGGTTGTCTAATAGACCACCCGTCACATTCCCACACTTAACCAATGCTTGCCCTCAAGCAACCCAATCATTCAAAATTAAACATTAACTCAGTCAACAAAACGCATCTTGATTAAAGTCCCAAGTCATACCCTATTCCCACATGTTTCGTATTTGCACTATTAATACGTTTATTTATCAAACCTATAAATTCAACTAAACCTAACACATTTTCTGTTTTTCTTTCACGTAACACGCCCCACTTGAACTTTTCCACTTAGTAACTTTTTCTCAAAGATAGCATGATGTGCTAGTCAACCCAAATGCACGTGTGCTAATCTACTATAATAAGTTTGTGTAACTATCAAACCTCCACCTAATAAATGCATAGACACTCATGCAAATCAAGAGAGCTTAACATGGGTTGTAACCACCAAGTGTTCGGGTACGGAATGGGAATACTGAAAGTAGCTCAGACGATCCGATCCAGCTTATTACATACTATCTAAGAAAATAAAATAAACAAATATATATACCACTAACTCTCTCTTTTTTGTAGTGAATACCTTGAATAATGAATCTCAATTTTTATTTTTTTTTTCGTAATCTCAACAATCTAATAAACATAATACCAAATACTTATATCAATTACCAAACAACACTACAAATACAAGAAATAAACTACTAAGCCGGATCGTCTCGCAAATGTAACAGAGGGGTTGATTGATAAACAATAAGTCCCACAAATGGATTCTAAAGGAACCCACACTCGCTCTCATCCAGACGAGGCTATACCTAAATTCCTCTGTCATTTTTGCGCTAATGCCAAGCTAAGGTCTCGGAGCACATTCATTACACAAGTTCTAACAAGAAGGGTCACACTGGTATCTTCAAATAATGCCAACCATGAAAACCCGTGGTATAAAGTTCCAACCTGAAATTTGTTACTGGCATGTTAAGTGAAATAAATAAACAAAAAAATGTAACTCTTGGCTAAAAATCTATTATCATTTCTTTTTAAAACTTGGCAACACTCACAAAAGGAATTATGACCATGAATAGGGACCTTTATCTCAACACATCTTTTGAACCACCAACAAAAAGTTTCTCAAAAATTTCTCCACATCTCCACACTTGGGATACATTGTCCCCAATTTATGGTTTTGGCACGTATTTATTATTATTTTTTTTTATTTTTTTTATTTTAATTAAAATTCACACCCCATCGGACCACAACCCTATAATCAATATCACACATGCACCACCCAACCACCCAAACCAAAACAATACAAAAAGAAATATTCACTAATAGACAAGCTAGGCCAAGAAAACACATGATTAGTAGTAACACGGCTGAGATGGCCCGAATATGGATGTCATCACATCCGAGAATTCACCAAATTCAAATGTGCATTGGTCACCACCACCTTGTTCGCCTCCTTGTTGTTGCGAGGCGCCTTGACCTGAACCTTGATTGGGATCCACCCACATGGAGTGATGCAATGGTGGCGTCGGGTATGAGATACTACCATCATACGGTGGCAAGGTAGTGTAGTCCACAATTGGCGGGTTGGCCACAACTAGATGCCCTGCATGCCACGCGTCATGCATACGTCTATAACGATCATTAATATACCAGTTGTTCATCTCGTTCTCAAAGGCATAAGTATGAGTTCGGTTCCATTGATCTTGGCGATCATAGTTTTGCTTTAACGTCCTTTCCATACTTGCACCCATAAAGGTTTGTTGGTTAAATATGGTTTGGGAAGATTCAGACCAATTCCCAATGTAGGTGGTCGTTGTCATTCTACCACCTCTTGCATAGTCCCTTGGTAGGCCCAATTTGAATCATAGGGCATTTGTGTATAGTCAAACGCACTTCCCTTACAACCCGTCTGAACACCCGATTACCTTTCATCCCTACTCGGTTCCGCTTGATCCGCATCCATGTGGGCTACATTCGGATCATTTTGGTAAGCCTCATCACCACTTACTTCGTCTTCACTTTCGGGTTCATCCTCCTCACTTGCATGCAATGGTCTTGCATCAACTTTCAACACTCTCCATCTCCTTCCATCACACTTCAACTTATGATACCGTTCGAATTGTGTGTATACTCAACCGAACCCCAAACGTGTAATGTCGAACGGTTTGAACTTTTTGTACGAGCTCTTATCGCCTTCACCGATCGCCCCATACATATTTAACAACGCAGTGACCTATCGACAGTGAGGTATGATTTTTCGATCCACACTGTTTCGGCGTATCCATATATTACTCATTACAAGATAACGGTATGGAATAAATTGTGATCCATGTAAAAGTGTGTATAAAATTGGTACCTCAGGATACTGTACCTCGATCTTGTCACCCCGACGCGGAATGATATTATGGATGCTTATCATCAACACCACCTTTGCTTGCATCCTCATATTTTTTCGGTACAGCTTCCCGGCATATGTTCCGGGCAAAAACAGATAATCTAGCATGGTGTTCCACATTGGGTTCTTCTCAGGTGCCAAATACAAATCCTCCAAACTCGGGAACGTATACCGGTTGTTCAGCTTGCTATCAAATTTCCCATCTGTCACAAGCTATCGAACGACATGTCCACCTCAATCCCGTTCACAACACCAATCAACTTATTCTTTAATTCATTATAACCTGCAACCCGTCTTAAGGTAGCCACCCATTCTTTTATCTCTGTATCAAACAAGTTAGTTGACTCATTATCAAAACACTTCAAGGCCGCTTCCCAACCCAACGCTCAAAACATATCGGTGACCCCAAATGGACTAAAATCCGCTTCCCTCACTTCTTTTGTAAAAATAAACGCCTCTTTTCCCTGCAGAAAAGAGTTCATTTGTTCATGGAATATTTCTGGTTGCCATTCCCGAGGCTGGTCTGCCAAAGACCCCGAGTTCCAAATTGGTTTTTCACCTCTCTGATCTTCTTCCTCCTACTCTATATCCGACTGAAGTACTAATCTTCTTCTTTTTTGTTTTTCAGCCGTATTACTTGAAGACCTAACGGCTTCCTTTCCTTTACGACCCATTCTGAAAACACAACAAACAACAACCAAGGATCAAATTATTCACTTTTAAACCTTAAACATCCCCACACTTGCTTGTCCCTATGATTGTAGATGCCAATTAAACACTTTATTCAACTTTTTCAACAATTTTTCGAAATATTTTAGCATTATGTCCACTAGATGACCAACAAATTGCCCACTAATATGTTTCAATCCATAACTAAGCATCTACAACCATAACCCACTAAAACTCACTACCCATATAACTAAACAGTTCAAGAAAGTGTGGATATAGAAACATTATTAACAACTTACAATTTCCTTGCAATACACCATCAAGAATGAAAAAAAATTACATACCTTGGTGTTGTAGAGGATGAAGATGACTAATGCATCAATATAAGCCAAAAACCACAAAAAACCAAAATATTTCCGGACCAAATTGTCCCCAAATCGACCACCAAAACACAATATTCTTCAAAAATCAATGAACAGACCTAAAAATCGATTGATTTGGATAAGAGATGAAGAAATTATGATGGTTTGAAGTGGGAGTTTAGGGTTTAAAGGTTTGGGAAAGATAAAGAAGAAAGAGATGAAATATATGGTTAAATATTGAAGAATCCCGTCTTGTGGATGATACGTTATAAAATTAAATTACCTCTTCGCTCAGCTCCAGGGCCACCATAAGCAACGGTGGCCACCGTAGCCTACGGTGTCCTTGGATCATAAAGTCTCACCATAAGGCAGTTCTAACCTAGCGTCAGGTTTTTATTCTCCACCATAGCCTACGGTGTACACCGTAGGTTACGATGGGACCTGCGGTATTTTTTTCAAAAGATCTAACTAAAAAAAACATTATATAAAAACAAAAATTACATACGAAACCAAAAATTACCCTTAAAAACTACCCAACCCCCCATGAAAAATCCGAGTTGTCCCCAACACGGTAAAGAAATTCGTTAAAATTTTCCCACACTTGATTCAAACACACTCTATGAAGAGAATGGTAATTTTTGAAAACAAATTAAACTAAAATATACAAAAATATACAACATACCTTGGCCTCTTAATTTGTTTTCTCATCCGATGAGCGTAAAAAGTAACTCACCCTATCCACATCGAGTATATTGATTTCCTTTCCTTCCAAGTAAGGCTTAAGTCTTTGTCCATTCACCAATTGCTTCGTTTGGTCTTGAACATCTTCTATCTCCACATCACTAAACCGCCCACTCTTGTGATGATATATGGACCAATCTACTTACTTTTTTGTTTAACCAAAAACAACTTTAACCTTGAATTATAGAACCACACCTTTTGACCCACTTCAAAAGTCCTCTTCCTCAACTTTGCATCATGGGCCTTTTTAATTTGTCTTTATATGAGGAAGCACATTCATATGCTTCATCCCGGATCTCCTCAATATTATTCAATTTCAACTTTCATAACTCACCCGCTTCCTTATAATCCGCGGTCACATTCTTGATCGCCCATAGTGCCCGATGTGCCAACTCCATTAGTAAGTGGCATCCCTTTCCATATACTAACCGATAAGGAGTTGTACCAATGGGAGTTTTGTTGGCGGTCCGATATGCCCACAACGCATCATCTAACTTGGATGACTAATCCTTCCTATCAACCCGCACCATCTTCATCCAAATTTCTTTAATTTGTCGGTTGGACAATTCGACTTGTCCACTCGTTTGCGGATGATAAGGAGTAGCGGTTCAGTGATTCACATTGTATCTCTTTAAGAGCTTCCAAAAATTGAAATTCTTGAAATGCGACCCACCATATCTAATAATAACCCACGGGATACCAATCCGAGCAAAAAGATGTTTGCTTAAACGAATTTACAAACCACCAAATGATCATTAGTTCTTGTTGATACCGATTCTACCCACTTGGACATATAATCGACCGCAACCAAAATATATAAAAATCCATTTGCGTTTGGAAATGGGCACATGAAGTCACTGCCCCCATACATCAAAAATCTCTATCACCAAAATCGGTTGCAACGGAATTTCATCCCTTTTTGAGATACTACCCATCTTTTGGTAATTCAAACAGTGGCATACTCACTTGCATCCTTGAATATGGTGGGCCAATAAAACCCACATTGAAGCACCGGTAACCCGTTTTCTGACCGTTATAATGACCCCACACTCCGATACATATGCTTGAGTCAAAACCTCTAACACCTCGGAATCAGGAATACACCTCCTTATCACTTGATTCAAACCAATCTTGAACATCTCTGGTTCATCCCAAATATATTGTTTCACTTGGGCCAAGAACCGTTGCCTTCTATTCTTCACCTAATGACTTGGAATAGACCCCGTAGCTAAATAATTCACAAAATGCGCATACCACGGTGCGGTCGACAACTTTAACAATTGTTCGTCGGGAAACCGTTCGTTTAACTCCATCGAGTCATCAACGCCTTCTAATGGGATTCGGGATAAGTGACCCGTCGCTACATTTCCACACCCCTTTTTATCCTGAACCACCAAATCAAACACTTTCAAAAGCAATATCCATCAAATTAAACGCGCTTTTGCATCCTTCTTCTCCATCAAATACCGGATCGCACTATGGTCCGAATAACGATCACCTTACTCCCCCAAATATACGAGTGAAACTTATCCAAAGCATACACCACCGCAGGCAACTCCTTTTTGGTGGTGGTATAATTAAGTTGTGCTTTGGATAATGTTTTATTCACATGATAAATTACCATCGGCTTTTAATAAATCTGTTGACCCAAAACCACTCCAATAGTATTATCACTAGCATCACACATAATCTCAAACGGCTTTGACCATTCTATTGGTTGTAAAATGGGAGCTTTCACCAACCGTTCCTTCAAAACATTAAACCCTTGCAAACGATCATTAGTAAAATCAAAAGGAACATCTTTTAACAACAAACTACATAAAGGTTTAGTGATCACACTAAAACCCTTAATAAATCTCTTATAAAAACCCGCATGTCCCAAAAATGACCTTACCGCTTTAATGTTTTCCGGTGGAGGTAAAGACGATATTAACCGAATTTTTGTCTTATCCACCTCCATTCCCCTTTCCGAAATAACGTGACCTAACACAATACCCTCTTGCACCATGAAATGACTTTTTCCCCAACTTAGAACCAAATTAGTCTCAACACACCATTTCAAAACTTTTTTTAATTCATAGAGTCAAGTTTCATGAGTTGGATCAAAAATGGAAAAGTCATCCATAAATACCTCAAGTGAATCCCCGACCATGTCTGAAAAAATACTCATCATACAACGTTGAAATGTGGTCGGGGTATTACACAATCCGAATGGCATTCGCCAAAGAGCAAAAGTGCCATATGAACACATAAAGGTGGTCTTGTGTTGGTCATCCGGGTGGATGGAAATTTGATTATAACCCGAGTACCCATCCAAAAAACAGTAATACTTGTCACCCGATAATTTTTCAATAATTTGGTAAATAAAAGGTAATGGAATCCCTCACCCTACTCTTTCATTGAAGAGCCAGGGGAGGCCGGGTCATTTGACGGAAAAATGGTCTTTAGATGTAGCGACATTTAATTTACGATAACAATGCAAACTCGCCTCCCAGTGACCGGTCGGGTGGCGATTTGTTCACCGCTTTCATCTTTAATTACCTGTAGACATGCTTTTTTTGGTACCACCTGTGTAGGACTTACCCAAGTACTATCCGAGATGTGATATATAATAACAGCATCTCACCACTTTATTACCTCCTTCTTAACTTTTCTCAAATTTGGATTCAACCTTCGTTGAGTCTCCCGAGACGGTTTTGCATATTCGTTGGTGATAATTTTGTGCATGACTATGGATGGAATAATGCCTTTATGTCGGCAATGTCCAACCTATAGCCGCCTTGTTCATGTTTAACACCTTTAACAATTTTTTCTCTTGAGACTCATCCAAATTGGAGGCAATAATGACCGGTAGTGTGTCGTTATCCCCCAAAAATGCATACTTCAAATGGCTAGGCAAGTCTTTCAATTCCAATTTCGGTGGAAATTCCAAAAATGGTTTTGTATGTGAATTGATCTCGGCCGGTAGACATTCAATTTAATGAGTCCATGGCGGGCGTCCCTCTTTTGCCGCCAACACATCTTGATTCTTCTCTTTCATCCTTAATGCACAAAGATGTACCTATTCAGAAAAATCACAAACACATGCTTCCAAAACATCTTCCTCATAATCATGTGATTCACACATCTCAACTATATCTGTCATAAAACACTCATCACCACATAAAGAATTAGATCCATTACATTTAATCTCATCTTCCTATATCCAAAAGCCATATCAACCGTACCCAATCGATAGCCAATAATAGAATGAGGGGTGTTTAAAAACGGTCGACTTAATATGACATTTTGTTGTTGGGTCGAGTCAACCAATGAGTATTCTAACACCAAAAAGTCAACTAGATAGTAAAATTCATTAACTTTTACTATCACCTCCCGCACAATCCCTCGGGAGAGTTTATGAGACAAATCGGCTACAACCACCGTTGACTTAACCCGTTTTGATGGACCAAAATCGTGTTGGTTATATAAATCCCCCGGTAAAATACTTACTCCGGCTCCAAGATCTAACAACGCCCTTGACATCTCAAAATCACCTACTTTAATATTTATTAAAGGTGTTCCCGGATCTTGGAGCTTAGGAGGAAGATCTCCTTTCAAAACCGCATTTACCCGATTGGTTAAATCAACCCTTTTAGGCACTTTTTGTTTCCTCTTTTGGGTGCAAATTTGTTTTAAAAATTTCGCCTAAGCGGGTAGTTGCTTAATTGCCTCAAGTAAAGGTAGATTTACCTTTACGTGTTTAAAAACTTTTAGCATTTCTTCTTATTGAGGACCCCGTGTTGAAATGATATTCTTCTTACCCGGGTCAACAAAAGCCGAGGGGAATGGGACTTGACTTAATCCAACTCCCTTGCCTTTATCATTCATATTACTACCCAAACCCGGTTTATCAATTACATTTCCAAAAGTTGGGTCTTAGACACAATATTGGGTGAGGCCTCATCCTCGTCACTTTCATTTCCCGTAATGTCCTCAACCACCCCATCAACCTAACCCGGTGATAAATTAGATTTATATTCTTTACCACTTCTCAAAACACTAACATGGTTAATAGGAACATTACGAGAAGAGCTATGGGAAGGATTTACTTTTGTGTTGCTTGGAAGTTGACCTTTGTTTTTCTTCAAGTCTGACACTTCGGTTGCAAGTTGAACCATTTGAGTGGTCAGTGATTGAATGGCTTTGTCACGGACTTCATCTCTTTGCATGCGAACTTTATCAAGTTGATTTCTCCTATGCATGTCTTGTTGCATCATCTTGAGCATCTCCATAACTTCATTCCCACTTGATGAACTTTGACCACCACCCGTTTGTTGAAATTGACCTTGAAACCCTTGATTGTTACCGCCATGAAAATTGCCTTGATTTTTGTATTGTTGGCAAGGAACATAATCCTTGATTCCCTTGGAAATTCGGATTAGATTGAGTAGCCGGATTCTCAAAACAAAAATTTGGATGATTTCTCAACCCGGGGTGGTAAGTGATTGAGTTCATGTTGTCATTTCTACCACCTCCCCCTGAACTTGAAGTGCATTCACCTCCTCCACTTGTACTTGTCCCACCTTACAAACCTGCGATGCATGTCCCAATTCATTGCAATTCGTACAAACATCAATTACTTGATTAGTGGTTTGTACTCCATATTCCACGGCATGTACTTGTGGTCTTCCAATTGCCGGCCTTGTTCTTCTTACAGTTTGTGCCTTTTTTTTTTGACGTGACTGATATTTGATCCAAAATGCCCAATCATCTTGCTCATAATTAGTACCAAATGTACCATTTGTGATTGATATCAAATCCCGCTCATCTTCCGTATTCAACCTCTCATGAAAAGCATTCAACAATTCCCAAAGAGCAATACCATAGTGAGGACAATTC
This sequence comes from Bidens hawaiensis, assembly GCF_021521415.1. Taxonomy (NCBI): domain Eukaryota; kingdom Viridiplantae; phylum Streptophyta; class Magnoliopsida; order Asterales; family Asteraceae; genus Bidens; species Bidens hawaiensis. The sequence goes on along the minus strand of NW_027499579.1, from coordinate 88,649 downwards.
TTAATCATCATGTTAAACCTCTCAATTGCTTCATGAAATATCTCACCCGATTGTTGTTGGAAAGTTCTTAAACTTCGTCTTGCTTCATTGGTTTTTTGAGCCGCGTAAAATTCTTCCAAAAATCTTTGTTGCATCTCGGCCCAAGTATAAATGGATGCGGAAGGCAATGTTTAAAAAAACATATCTTTGCCTTATCTTCCAAAGAAAATTGAAATAAGACCAACTTAACATCAACCGATGAAAAACCTTAATACCTAATCGTGTTACAAATAGAGTCTTACACCTCCAAGTGAAAGTAAGGTTCTTCCGTTTCTAAACCCTTATACATTGGTAGACTTTGGAGTGACTTGGTTCTCACCTCAAATGTTCTTCAATGTTGATTTTGAGGAATAACCACCGGTGATGGATTATTAGTGATGATCGGTCGAAAGTGAGCTTCATTTCCCCTTACCATTTCTCTTGAATGTCTTCTTGGTACCCCCGATGTCACTCTTAGTTGACCCATTTGCCTATACATGGGCCTTGGAGATGCAAATTGTTAAAATTGTGGTTGGGGCATTTGTTGCTGAAATTGTTGCTCTTGTTTCCCTTGTAGAGGAACTTGTTGTTGTGCAACCAATGGTGGTTGAATTTGTTGTTGAACAACCGTTGGTGGTTTTCTAATAAACTCTTGAACCGGTTCCTTTTGTTGCCTTTGAGCATAGGCAAAATTCCCTTGATTCACCCTTTGATTTCTATCACCTCTCGTTTAATAACCTTCCACTTCATACCCCTCAAACTTGTCTTCAAACCCATCACCATAACCATCATATTGTGTTCTTGAATATTGCATAAAAGGTGGTGGTTGATATTGGTAACTTGATTGAGGTTGTTGAAAAATGGGTTGTTGGTTTTGTTGGGATGATGATGGACCAAAAGTGGGAAAAAGATTGGAAATAGGTGGCGATGTTGATGATGTTGAGTAAGTGAATTGAGTGTTTATGGGCTCAGTTATGTAGGTTGGTTTTACTTCACTCGTTGAAGTATATATGGTAGTAGAGATTGGTGGAGGTGTGGTTGGCAATGTTTGACTCGAAGTGGGAGCTGGTGATTCCATTATATTGGTCGATGCAGTTGGAGAACCAAGAAGTTTGTTCTCCCAAAGTAAAACTCGGTTTCTTCTAATCGTTCATTCAATATTGGTATCAAAAACTAGTGGTGATGACCTGTTAGAGCATCTAGTATGTATACACCTGTAAGTACCTGCACACTAACACAACAAGCATAAACCCGAAAATAACAAACAAAAACTACAAAAGTTAACACACGTTGCGCACTACTCCCAGGAAACGGAGCCAAAATTTGACATGAGGTCGAACACTAACTCAAAAATAAACCAATTACAACTAGTTAGATAGAAGTAAGTGGGTATCAAACACAAGGAGTTTGTTGAAAATGTGTTACTAAGTAGCTTTGTAATTTAACTATATTAAACTAATGCATAAAATAAATAAATTCAAAGATTAGATTTGGTTGATTGGTTTGAACAAGAAGAACTAAAAACAAATGAGTTTTAGCTGATTCAATAAAAAGAATGCTCTCTCCCGATTTCAGGTTTCTAAGATTGAAAATGTTAACTTTTACTTTTGGGATGAACTACATATACATAGTTCGTGATTGTATGTTTGATTATAATAAATAAAGGACTAAGTACTTGGATTGCAATAACACAAGGTTGTCACCCGATAATCAGTTTTATATAGAAAACCCTAATTCCCTTCCAATATATCTCGATCGCTTATGGCACCAAGAAATGATTTTCAAGGACACGAATTAAACTATACTAACATTTACTAATCAAACTCACAATCATCATAGAAATATAATCAAAAGATCAAACTACTATCCCATAAATAACATAAACAATTAACAAACATTCAATGGAAAACCTTAAAATTCGGGAGAGAACACAAAGGAAATTAGCCTATCATGATTCTAAAACATCCCTTCAATTGTAGTAATCATACGAATTAAAAACAAGTATTCAATGGTTACACAACTCACAACTGATGTATGGTACCTGAAAATCGCCCCTAGGTCGTCCTCAGTTGAAAGATAGTGATAAGAATGTCTAAAGTTGTCCAAAATACGAGTTATAAAATTTCTTACAACTTTCAGCGTCTGGTAGCTTACGGTGGCTTCCAAAACGCTACAGTGGGCAGAAACTGCCTTACGGTAGCTTGTTTCAACCAGCCCCACCGTAGCCTACGGTGGGCACCGTAAGTTACGGTGACTTCCATTCTTGCCTCCTTGTTTTCTTCAAAACTTTCTCGTTTCAACTCCGTTTTCTTCACCGTTTTCGCCCACGTTCTCGTGATTTAATCCTCTATCTCCTCCAACCTAAAATTATACGAGTAATCATAGTCAACTAATTCCACAAACTATACTGATTAGATACATGATTAGTAAAGGTTTTATATCACTTAAGGGTTATCCAATGGAACACCTATCATGCCTCACCTCAGAAAAACAAAGGAAGCTTCGAGTCTGACAACATCGTTCTGGCAGCTTCAATCAATGTTTTTTTTCGTCTTTCCGCAACCCTATCCTATTTCCGAGTATACGGGGAACTGAATTGGCGTCTATCCCTTTGGAGTGACAAAAATCATTCACAATCCGGTTGCAACATTTCATTACGTTGTCGCTTTGAATGCACTTGACTCTTTTGTCTACTTGGTTTTCCACAAGTGTCATGAATCTGATCAAGAACTAAGTTGTTTCATCATTATGACCTAAAAGAACAATCCAACTAATACGAGAATAATCTTTAGTAACAACTAGACAATATGCTTTTCGATCGATTGCTAAAGGATGAATGGGTCCAAACAAATCCTTATGTAACAGTTGAAGAATGGAGTCTATATAATTAACAGTTGTGGGCATTTAAGTTTTATATATGGTAAGTTTTAGATTGGGAGGACAGTGGGTCAAAACCTCATTCACACATCTAGGAGTATGTTTAGGGATTTATACACACGCAGAGACTCAAACAGATATGTGGCTCACATCAGGGTATACCTTCCCGAGAGAAGAGGGGAGAGAACCCAGAAGCAGATGCTTGGAGGTTGTTGGAAGGTAACCCAGAAACAGTGTACAACCCCAGTGTTTCAAAAAGTACTGAGTTGAGGGACCCACTATTTAGGAAAAGCCACTGTATTCCTAGCCACACCATGCCACCCTGCACTAAGAGTACATGGGTGGTTAGTTTTTGGGATCTTTGGGCACTATCTTGTATGAAAACAGGGGTGATCACAACATTGTCTATATGATGTGTAAATTGTGGGAGAAGTGTGCGAAAAACATGGACATGAAGTTGTTCGGGAAAGGATGGATTCCCAAGGTGTGTGAGGCATATGGTAAGGATCTCCATGGGACATATGGACCAGATCCGGTCCCTTAAGAAATACATATTGCATGACGATGGAGATGCTAGTACAGATACAAGAGACTGGGGATTATATCTTTGTGGATTCCTGTGACAGGATTTGGGATCCAGAGGTCCCAGCTGATGAGGATGATGATATGCCGATAGCTCAGGTACGTTGTACACGTCATTGCCCCCAACACACCACATATAGATTATGATGCAGGTCCATCACAGCCAAACTCGTACTCCTTTGCAGGCCTACACCATCTAAAGACCACCCAATTTTGGCCGCCTTGAGGGAGACGTGAGATACCTTAGGGAGCAGATGGACAGAAGCTGCCCCCCAGAGGACCAGTAGGTATAGTGAGAGTACAATTATGACCCACATGTGAGTTTATGGTTGTTTTCTTATGATGACTTATTATGACTCTTGTTTATATTGATGGTTGTGTTGAACAATTTTATTTTTCGTTTTCATCGTATGGATGCTTAAGACAATTTATCTTTATGTATGGTGCCCGTTTATAGGGAGATATGTGTAAATATATACCCATACTTATTCCATTTTTTTTATATTTTGTTCAATATGTTGTGGTTGTGTTTATAGATTTATATGCAGGAAGGGTTTATTTTAGTACTAAAACTTCTAAACATCTTACAGGTAGAAAATAATTGCAAAAATTTCATCTTGGCTCGAAGGGAAGTTAAATTCATTTTTCGCCTCGTATTCATTTATTTTTAAATCTTTTCACATTGAAGGAAATGTGAGATTTAAGTATGGGGAGGAGGCTTACACTTGGACACTTGGTCAAACCAAGTCAAAATTTGAATTTGTGAGCAAATTTTATCACAAATATGTTTTTGCATCAATAAAACTTTTAGCTTTTTATATATTTTTGACAAATCGAGTAACTAAGAAATAACGTGAAATATTTTAGAAAGATTAATCTACTCCACAAAAGTGTTATATTAACTTATGCAAAATATGATGTTTTTACCCAATACTTCCGTTTGTGAGAATTAAGCTTTCTCGCATATATTCAGAAAAACACTCATATATTGGATAATTTTGTGTGAGTCAGATACTTATTGCATATTAGAACTTGTGTTGAGAATTCTATTCGAGATCAGATAAAATGTTGCATAAAAATTAAGGTAATATATTTCCCAAACCATCCACATAAACCTTTACTCATCACCAAAAGTACCAAAAAAAAAACCTATCGTACCAAATTACCCTTTACCGGTAATTTCACCATTGCTATTTTACCGGCAGACTTTAAAGAATTAGATCGCATTTTTTTATTTCAATTTACTTTGCTGCCTACAAATCGTAAAACCTATGTTGAATCCAGAACTTAGGGAAGGAATTTTTATCTTTAGTAATGAGGGTGAGGAAAAAGTGGTGCCATGAGGAACAAAGCCCACCATTTTGTGGGATATACAAAAGCAAGACGAGCGAAAAGATATGAAGGATTCTTGGGTTGCGGAAACTTGTCTCACGAAAGAAGATGTAAAGTAAGTCAAACCCAATCCTATATGAATATACTGAACTAATGAGGGTGGGGGCTATTAGGCTCAAAGTCGAACGATCCATTAGAATGGGAAGTTATGTTCAGAGTAGGGATGAGGAAGAACTAACCTGCATCTTAGATAAAACTGGTCATGACGCCATGATCTTAAAAGAGTCATTAGGATTGTAAAAAATAAATAAATAATCTGCTAATTCACCACACTTTGAGACGAAGAATGCAACAAGTAAAAGGAATAAAAGACAGCTTCAAAGAAGAAGCTCGATTTGTTGTACCCCTCCAAATACTTTTTCCAAAATACCCGACAAAACCTATCACCCACATACCGAAACCTTTAGAAATTTAATGTATTTTAACGTATACGGCACTTCACTAAGTGGGTGGAGAATTGATCTCTCGACAATCATATTATTTGTAAGTAGTATCTTGGCTAAGAGTGTTTATACAGACAACATTATGTGTTTGTCCAGATATAAAGCTGAGTGTGTGTGAACATTGCGAGCACGTGACATTTTGCATAAAATGAAGCTCATAAAAGCAAACCATAGTTTTAAATTATTACCGCATATACCAACATGTTTTGCTCTTATGGATTATCGGGACTTTTTGAAGTTTATTGGGGTGTTTGGCTTCGGCTTACATGTTGTTCAAAGAATTTTTGCAAAGCTTGCTTGAGGACAAACAAGGCTCATGCGTGGGGAGATTTGATGTATAAGAATTTATACATCTTTTCAACACAAAAATATATTCAAATAAGCTTAATATCAACAAGTATATTAGAATAAATAACTACTAATGTCTATAATCTATCTATTGGTAAATATAGCCATGAGGAATCAAACGAGCTGAGACGAGAAGAAAAACGGAGATAAATGGTGAAAACAGACTCAACACACCCCACGGTGAATCAAGACATGGTCATGCCTAGAGCATACTAAGTAAAGACAAAAATTAAGAAGCCAAAATATGGTCATGTTAACCTAGACACACCCATGTTATCAAGAACAAGAGGAAAAGAGAAAATAGAAGGTTCTGAAGCAAAACATGGCCATGCCTTCAGTACAAGAGAAAAGGACAAAACTGGATGAGATTTAAACTGTTGTGGACTCAACACGGTCGTTCCTTGCTTAACACGATCGTGGTAACCCTTTTTGTACGAACTGATGATGAAGCATTTAATGCAGCAGGACAAAAAGTCACCACGACCGTGTGATGCTCAACACCGCCGTGCTAAGGGCACCTGGACAACATATAATTTGAATGCTCATCTTCTTCATTCAATATACCTTCCAACCTCATTTATTCCACTTCAACCACCTCTTTTCACCACCATTAATAAGGGAATTAATCCCATTCATCCAACCCTTGAAGACTAAGACGATTAAGCTCTTAGAAGAAGTCATTAGCATCAAAGATTACTCATCCAAATTTGTTAGATTGTTTCAATTTGATCATGTTTGTATCTATTACTTTGATGATCAACATTATGTTTATTATTGGCTAAACTTTCGTAGTATCATTTTGGTTATTATTGAATCTTAACTAAAGTTTAATAATGATGGTTTACATGTAATCGGTTTTTAATAAGTAATGGTTATGTTGCAATTATCACTTGATGAGGAATTTTAAAATACTTTTAAAAGATACCCCAAGTCCCAAGCTTGACGATAAGCCGAGAAACTGCTAGTCTTGCGAAGCCTTGGCGAACCCTAAAATATACGCCAAGTCCCGAGCTTGACGATAAGCCAAGAACTACCACTATTATAAGGACTTGTTTATTAAATTAAGAATCTTTTATCATCCTCCAAGTTCTGAACCTGATGATAAGCCTAGGAATCGCCATTCTTGTGAGGGCTTGATTGGGGAAAAAACATGAATCATAATATTGAAATGGACCTAGTGGAATATTAGTAGTAATTAATCATTTTAGAATGGGAATAATTAGCAATGTTTGTGGAAAAGGATTGTTGATATTCATCCATTAAGATCGGTTAATTACTCGTTGAGTGAGTGTGCAACATAACCTATTTTAACAACTCTTGGGTGGTTATTACATGAGTTCTATAATTGTCCAAGAGTTGTGTGGATTAAGATTTGGTAATTCAAGGTTAATCCTTTACCACTCAGCTAATATTAATTGATAATTTATGTATAATACAAAGATTATTTTTACTTAAGTATCAAGGACAATTCACTTAGTAATTTAAGGGATTTGTTTATCTTAAAAGTGAGCTATTTTATAAATATTTATCATAAACCACTTTCTTACATAAAATGATGTTTTAGTGGAGATCATGAAGTTATGAATATCTTTTTCTTTAATTATCATGGAATAACATGACTTAGAAATAAGATGGTATTCCCATATTAAATCACTATAGCAAGCTAATATCGCATGTTTACTAATTAATTGTTAAACCAAAGTTAAGAGGAGTTTAAAACAAGATGATACACTTTTATCTTTGATCTTCATTCTAAAAAAATATGAAGACGCAAAAATATTATCTTTTAATTTATGTCTTTAATTTCACTTTAGAAAATTTACCTATCAAACCAAAACCAATATGATATTTACTTCCAGCTAAAATAAATACAACGATTTAGTAGTAAAAAAAATGTGTTCGTTGATCGATTCTTAGTTCTTACCTATACTTTACTACATATACGGTAGGTGCATTTGCCATTTTGTGTGTGGTTTAGTTAAGATAATAATCTTTTTTATAAATATAAAACTTGACATTGTGTGAACAAACCTTTGAAAAAATTAAGACCTTTTTCTATACCATTGCACGCACATCATGTAGACACTGCCTAAGTAACAAATACTATTGATAGGCCTCCTTGACTAACCCTGCATGCATTAACAATTAATTAGACATGGATTCCCGAGACGAAAGTGTCTCGGAAAGGTTAACCAAAAAGTCTCCAAATTTTATTTTATTTCCTGAAAATGTTTTAATCCTCGATGAATCATCACATGAGTAAGAGTCCTTAGAAATACAAATATGATTTTTGTTTTTAACCAGTTTGGACTTTGTTTTCTTTTTTTCTCAAACCGGAATCCTCTTTCAACCATTGGATTTCTTTTTCTTCTTTTTGGGACAGTTTTTGGTGGATTCTTTAGACCACGCGATCTTTGAATCCCTTTTTTCTCTTTCCTTCTTGGTTATCCAAAAAGGCTTTTTCTTTTTCTTGATTTTAACAATTTTGGATCTCACATCCATTTCACTGGCTTAACTTATAGTTTGATCAGCCCTTGATCCCGAACTTCAGGCAGTTGTAGATCAGAACTGATTAAACTGCGTTTGCATATCTCTTTGTTGTCTATACCAGTGCTTTCAATATCTTGCAAGGTGAGAAGGATTACCACACATATAACAAAATTTTCTATTATAGACCCCACAATACTTATCGAAACTATAAGATCTTTGATGATGTTGGAAAGGTGATCCTTGGAAGAAAGGAACATGATTGTGAGTCCCAGTTAGCCTTTGACGATGATCATCAAAAGCATTAGTGTAAAGTGACTCAACATAATTTTGTTAATAATGACCATAATAGTTGTTCTTTGTATAGTTGAGGATTTCTTAAATGATTAGTTTAAGAAAATGATCTTTTACTTGGTGGAACATATTAACTTAAAGTATTGGCTCGATTTTCATTTTCATACACTTTGTTTATCTAAGATATCCCCAGGCTTACAACTAGAAAATGAACAACTTGGTATGTTCATATCAACGGATGATGGTCAGGTATTATGTCTATATTATAGTATGTTAATTGTATAGTTTTAATCTATTTATAGGATACTTCATACGTGTTTAAGTACTTCAGATCAATGATCATTAGATATACTAATTTGGGACTTGTACGAGCATGAATGAACTCTCGGGACGATCAGGAATGATACGCACATGCATTGGAGTGCAAAACAAGCGAAATCAGAAAATATCATATTTGGGGTAGACGACCCCAGATCTGAAGTCGTCGATGCCGAACCCAAATTGGGTCACGGGTTTGTGGTTTATACTGGTATTTAATATTATAAAACTAGGGTTTTAGCCCGCGTTTGTTTCTAATTAGTTCTAGGTCGTTTTTGGGGCTAGAGACGCCATTGTAGACTCATCCCCATCATCCGGTTGAAGATCCTAACCCGAAAATTGAAGAATTGAATATGCAAATACTAGCTATGAGAGTCTAATCTTATCGATTTATACCCATGATGTAGAGTATTGTATTTATGATAGTGTTTATGATGTTCTTGAGAATAACTAATTGTAATTGTTTGTTATTGATCTATGAGCATTGATGTGTGGTATTATTGTCCATTTAGTCGGTTTAGGTTTATTTCGATCAGAACGATTAGTTTGTCACACTTGTTTAAATTTTCACAATGTTCAACATAAGAATCATCTACTTTTTTACAATCTCTTTTTAAAATAACATCAACATTTTAATCCAAAATAATGTGACCAGTGCCAACATTCGTTTGCTCTGAGGCCATTTCAAAATGGTGGAGTAATAGTAGCATATTCAAATCTCAGCCCCGTCTTTTATCAGAGGCCATTTCAAAATAATCAACAATTATCTTTCTTTTAGAAAGATCAAGCTCTAGTTCTTCAATTTTAGTATTTAAAATAATTATTCGTTTGCTCTGAGAATCAACTAGCAAGTTTGCTTCATATAGCTTTCGATTTAAGCTTGCCATGCTATCATGACGGGTCTTAATTTCTAGTAGTAAATATCTTTTCAGCTTTCTTATACTCATCATTTAGGTACTTAATGCCTATGATTTCTCTTATCAAACTAGCATTATGGGTTCTATAATTTTCTACTTTATCTATGCATAATTTAGAGCATAGATGTTTATGTATCTCGAGAATGACAAGATTTCCTTGGCCGCTTCCTACTACACTACTTGTTGAAGCTTGTTTTCCATTCACAACCCCATCCCATCCAAGTTCATTGGGTTCATCAATTCTCCAGTTTGACCAATCCAGTCGGGTTCAGAGGATTCAACATAATTAGTGATCAAGGCCATTGTCTTCGAACTCAGCATGATTCAAAGAACTGCCATGGTTACTCATTCGGAGAACTGCCATGGTTACTCATTCGGAGCTTTTCATCCATCTCGAATGATTTGATGGTAGAGGTCAATTATGTGAGTCTTGTTGTATTCAGATTCGTGGTTCTCTTTATGGTAGTCACCCTTCTATTCCATATGTAAGACAGTGAATTTAACTATCACACCCAACCTACGGCGGAATGTCGGGGTGCAAACTGTTGATTCACAGCTCACAAGGTACTATCATACTATTAAATATGACAATATCTAATTAATTATTTTAAATAATCAAATATCATCCATGTACATCACATCCAATACAAATTCCAAATAATTCCCCAAAAAAAAAAATCAAAGCACAGATAGTCTTTTCATAAAGTTTAATCTTAAAGGCATCTCTAAGTGTTTCTTCACCTTAGCTTCAAACCAACTGATAACCTGCTAAAGAGTACAATATAAAATATATTTGCTAAAACTAGGTTGAGTGAGAAAGTCACCAGTTTAAATACTATATATATATATATATATAAGAGCAAAACTGATATTATGAATATAAACAATCAAACCATGAGCAAATAAAGGGTATCGGTTAACAATTTACCTAGCGAATCGTGCTTTGGCTACTAAGACGGTACAAACAAATAAACAAGTGATTATGATAGACCTCTCCAAATGCGGTACAAACAAACAAATAAACAAGTAGCAATTAGTCATTTAATTGATACACACACAATGTTCACCGTTTGCTGATGAGTATATGATATAATATGTAAATAGTTTGTAGGTATGCATAAGTCCCAAAAATATTAAAAATCAGTAAAATATGGGGAATGACTTCTCACCTTATTACTTAGGCGAGATCAGATAATAAGATTAAGAATAAACAAGAAACCGAACTTTTAACGAGCTAACCGAGACAATCCGAATAACCCTGAAACTTACAGTTAATAAACTAGAATTAAAATCTAGAACAACTCAACTGGATTCAGGTTAATTAGATATGTAGAACTCAAGTTACGAGGTTTTCAGTAAATAAGCGAGCTGGTACTGTTCAGAATCCGAACTCCGGTTCGGAAGTCGGGTTCTGACCAGTACACTGAAACTTTAAAGACGAGTCAAAAAGTCTTCTGGACCTAAAGCTAGTTCTGACCAGAAGTGGTACAAATTGATCAATCAAAGTTGTTGACCAAATTGCCCTTAAACGGGTTGGACTCCAAATGATACGTTTGATCCCCTCAATCACAGAAATTAATTGAGGGTTATTGTTAAGTGAATAATTATGAACGTATTTACTGAAGACAACTTACCCGGTAAACGTATAGAATTGATGAGAAATACTAAGTCAAAGCTCGAGAAATACCAAAATCAACTAACCGCTTGCTTTTAAAGACGAAAACACTAGAACTGGGGGTAGCGACTAAGGGAATATGGTGAAAAGTATGATTTCATTAAGATTAGGGTTTGGAGGTGTGGTTTTGTTTAAATACCTAGAGGTTCAACTCGTTGGACAATAAAACGACTCGTTAAGGTATACGAATATTGCATTGATGACGAAATCGGGTCTGTTGATAAATTTAATATCAATGTAAATGGTGGAAATGAACCTAGACACTATTCAGCATCAGATTACTTTTTTGGAGCTCAATTTTCATGATTTGGGATCGATTAGGGAAAGATTTAGCATTAAACGAGAATTGAAAACAAATCTGACTGATACAATTTTGGTTCTCACGGCGCTAAGGAACAATGGATTGTTCCTTCGTGCGACACTACGGAGCGCTTTTACCAAATTTTGGTTTTTTACAGTTTAGTCCATGTAGTTCCAAAAACGCATTTTTTAGCCATTTTAAGCGATTTAAGAGTTTCTAATGGCTATTTAACATAATTGAAATTTATGAAAATATAAACTGAGTTAAACACAATTAATTACTAAAAAATGCACAATTTTATTGATACGAAATATCCGAATTACATTCCCGAATCGGGTAAACAAATACAAATACGGATACGAAAAGTCTGAAGTGTTATATTAACAACTTTTTGTTGATCTCTTACATTTCTATGACGATACCCGGATTTCTCATCTTGGTGTTCAGTGATTCAAAGATTCTGATGTAACTGTTTCCGCTTGAATATGATTAAACATATTGAATTCTCCTTTTAACATTTCCCTTTCGGCTTTCTTTTATATCCAAATTTCCATCAAACTTTTCCACCAAGGCATCCCAAAGCCTTTTGCAGTAGTGCATTCTCTTAAAGTTAGAGAGATGTTAGTGGACAAACACACTATATCATTTTGTAGCATTAGCACATGCGGTGGGTTTTGTGAACGGTGCACATCTGCCCTCAGCGTCTTTTCACAATCAGAGCCCACCGTGAACCTAACGTTAGAAGTTGTGTGAAAAGACCATTATACCCCTATAGTTTGCAACCTCTTGATTTGATGTTATTAGCATTTGCACCTCTCTCTCTCTCTCTCTACACAACCATCAACACCACTAATGGTTTACATATTTGTTAAGGAATCAAAGATTTACATATTTGTAACAAATTTTGAAATTTTAGTTGGATTGAGTATATATATATATATATATATTTTTATTGGGAGAGGGATTTAAATAGGGGATTAGGGTATTACCAAGAATATGAAAACAAGGTACAAGGATGGCGTTTTATGTATAACAATAGACAAAGACATAACCCCTCACTTATCCTTTTTAGAAGTCATATATATATATATATATATAATGGTTCAAATAAAAAGAATTAGTTTCCTAGGAATGGTAAGAACCAATAGAATATACACATTTGGCATTAAAACCTATGGTGAAAGAATAATTCTAGGAAACTATGTCGATTATAATGGTGAAAGAGTAATTCTAGGAAACTATGACGGTTTTTGGTAATTTTAAATCTCAACCATTGATTGATAAGATCCGATGGCTATGATTTATTCTTAGTCTTCCTAGGAAACTACTTGTTTTTAGGATAACCCTTCCCTATATATATATATATATATATACATATATGTATATATATAGAATGCTATCAACATAGCTTCAGCCGGCTTACAAATAAAACTTGTTTCCCCTCTCAACAATCTATAAACCTTCGAAACTAATGTATCAACCAAATATCATACTTGCGGGTGCTCTAAATACGCCATACCAAATGCAAATTGTGTAACAACCTGAAACTTTCGGTCAATTTTTGCCAACTTTAGAAATTGAGGTACCACTTGGTCATTTTGTCAAAGTTAAAGTACATGGACTAAACTGTATTTGAACTAAATTTAGTGTGAGATGGACCGTCTCATTTAGGGGTGGCAATTTTGACCCAAACAATTCCAAATGCGTCAGTTTGGTTATTTTAAAAATTAAATGAGTTGGTATGGGTAAAAAGATTTTAACTAAATGGGTTAAAACGAGTCATTTAAAATTCCATCTTGTTATTTTTGGGTCAAAATTATTGACAAATTCAAAGAAATGAGTCGATTTGGGTTGGTGTCCTAAGAATTGTGGTAGGTTTCGGATCGAAATGAGTTTTCGCACGAGACAAGTTTCGACATGAAAGTGGTTTAATATTGGAATGGGTTCGTTTCAGGTCTCAAGCCAACACGAGTTTTCACACGGGACGGGTTGAGTTTTGGTTTCTTTTTGTGCGATTCCAGGATCGTTTTTGGGTTTTTGTTTCGTTTTTGTTCGTTTTTTCAGTTTTTTTTGTTCGGTTTCAATTTTCTTTAGTTTTGTTTTGATTAATTTTTTGATTTATATTAACTTGGTTCGGTTTTGGCTTTTTTTTCAGTTTCGTCAATTTTTTTTTTATTTCGGTTTGATTTCTCGGTTGTTTTTTTTATGGAACAAAGACAACTGAATAAACATTTTAGCTTTTGTACTTTTTTTGTTTTTGATTTATACTTTGAGTTATAAATTTTTTTATTATTATTATTGAATACTTTTTGAGGGGTTTTTAATCTTAATGTAAAAATCCTCAAAAAAAATTTAAAAAAAATAATAAATAAAAAAACAAAAAATCTAAAAAATCAAAAACGTTTCCACCGTTATCCTTGTTTCAGAAAAAAAACCGTTTTGATCCGTTCGGACCCAAACCAACACAACCATTTTATTTAATTGACGCATTCTGACCCAATCCCATTTCAACACATGACTCGTTTTGACCCATTACCCTTCGACCCAACCCAACCCATTTGCCAACCCTAGTCTCATCCATTAGATGGTTCATATCAAGTTTGCTTTCTCCAGTTAAGATATTTATTGATCCAGTTCGTCAAACCTGCCTACTATTTGAGGCGCCCCATCTCAAGTATGTCATATCTGCGAAGAATGAACCAGACGAGCTGTTTCATCATTTGAGGGTTTGTCTCAATGCTAAGTCAGCAGACAAATTGACAACACACTTCCTAATGTGTCAATCATGTATTAAGGAGGATCCATAGGTACTTGAGATTCTAATGTGTTTAAGAAAGTTTAACCATCAAAAAGGTGTTTAGAGGAGCTAGAAGTTCTGTCCAATTCATTCAAGAATCTAAGAACCAGTCACAAAACCGTGCACTAACAGACACCCCCTTGACTGATGATTTTCGGGCTTGTGCAGACAGGCAATCTTTAAATCTTTTCAGCAAACCAACAACTTGTAGCTTCTCATATCAGATCACCCCCTCAATGTGAGAAACTCTTGGAGATCATCTCGATCATCCATTGGCGTATGATATGGTTCAATCTTTCAACAATCAGCAGCAAGTCATCAGCTATCCGTCAGCACCGGTAAAGAAAAACATATCTTTACGTGTAACCTCGTCACACATCATCATGAACAACTCGATCATTCAACATCTTTCATTTCGGTTTTCCCTCTCTTGATAACGTTTATCACAAATATACCCTTTGAATCTCTTCCACATCCCATTTGCAAAGATGCACTAATGTTTGGGCATAAGATTCAGAGTTCCAACCTCCATTAATAAACCCCAAATGATCAAATTCTTCAATCCAATGACAAGACTCGTATATTCTTCAATAAGATCAACCTATTCGAGAATCGTCCCCCTCAACAGAAGTAATCCGCCGTATACTCGTAGCCAACATAGTAAGGATCAAGTCCCTCAGAAAGAAGTAAAACGAACAGACACTCGTATCCCACATAGTCAGGTGAAATATTTGAACAAACCAATCAACAATTGAAGAACACTTGCAATCTTGAACTCAGTCAAACATAGCTTTGAAGTCATGAATTACCACCCGAATTGCAGTAATTTTTCAAGAAACCTTGCAAACGTAGGAAGAGACATGCTCAAATAAATTCATATAACAGTTTTTATCTCCCCCTTTTCTTGACAAATTCAGCAAGATCTTGAATAATCTTCAAAGTTCCCAAAACAAACTCCTCCTTAAATTACTTGCAGGCTCCCCTCGGCCAATTGAAACGCGTAAAAAGTTGGTCGGAAAATATATTACCAAAATTTGAGAGAAGAGTACCCAATACATTAGGAACATCCCAGAAAAATTTCAATTAAGAAAATTTTTCTCGATTTTCCCACCAAAAAATCACCGAAAATTTTCGAAAAATAAATATTATCGCCAAAATTTTCAAGAATGAAATCTCAATCACTAGAAGTATTCAGGAAAAAATTCGCGCAAGAAAAATTTTCCCGCCAAATAACTCTCAATTCGTTATAAACATTTTTTTTTGGTTCGTGCACTTTTTTTTTAACGAATCACCTTTCAATTCGTTATAAACATCCACTCTCAATTCATTAACTTAGTTCGTGCTCTCCATTCGTTATAAATTAAACTCCAATTCGTTATAAATATCCACCATTCGTCAACCATTCACTGATTCGTTACATACTTAACAAATATGCTTAATTCGTTATAACTTACCATTCTAATTCGTTATAACAGTTACACGAATGGCCTCCCATTCGTTAAGATTTCCACTTCGTCATACACATAACGAATTACCTTAATTCGTTACCATTAACTTAACGAATTGCCTTGACAAAATAACTTAACGAATCTCCTTAATTCGTTACATTTACCTTAACGAATTACCTTAATTCGTTACATTTACCTTATCGAATTACCTTAACGAATTAACTTAATTCGTTAAATTCCCATAACGAATTAGCTAAAGTAGATTTGTCAAACCTCCACAACGAATCAGCTACAGTAACATAACGAGTTAGCTACAGTAACTTAACGAATTGCTACAGTAACTTAACGAACCAGGTTGTTGGATCTGATTATCTCGTCAGAAAAACGTAATTCGCCGGAAAATACCGTTACAGTGGCCGGAAAATCCTAGATCTGGCCGGAATCTGCAAAACTGAAGCTTCATCCATGGTGAAATCCTCAAAACACCATAATTAACCACCAAAATCACACCAAACACTCGGTTTTTCATCCTGAACATGAATCTAACATCCAAATAACTTAACAACCACTGAATCATCATAAGCAGAATCAAACCAAAACATACTCTTCTATAGTGAATCACTCAATTCACCATAAATTAACACCAAATTAGACCAGTAGATTCGTATTCCCTTAACTAACACGAATCTACCATCAATTTGACTTAACAATCATTGAATTGATCCATATCTGATCAATCTGTGACCATGCTCTTCCATGGAATATCCTTCAATACACCATAACTTAACACCAAATTAAATAGGAAGCTTCATCTTCCATCAATAAACACGAATTCACCAACAAATCCACCAATAACACACTA
Organism: Bidens hawaiensis; assembly: GCF_021521415.1. Lineage (NCBI taxonomy): Eukaryota > Viridiplantae > Streptophyta > Magnoliopsida > Asterales > Asteraceae > Bidens > Bidens hawaiensis. Next base: position 71,890 of record NW_027499579.1, on the reverse strand, counting down.
AATTATTCTAGATCTGACCAAAACCCGAAGAACACGAAGAACACGAAAAACTCATATTCATACCCTAATCGATGTAACGAGAGCAGCCGTCTGCTCTGATACCAATTGAGTTGACCTACCAAGATCTAGCCATGTCGATACACCGATTATACAATATGAACGATTAATACTTTAAATAGATACTTTATTGATAATTTATGTGATGAATACATTATCATGTGGAATGTTAACTTATGGAGAGCATAATAACTTAGATCTAGATCTCTCTAAATATGTACATACATAAATATGAGCATTGATATGCCTATTTATAGGCCACATTCTCTAATTCGTTAAGTTAAGTCTAGTTCGTTATATCTTCATAACGAATTAGACACCATTCGTTATGCTTCCATAACGAATGGGTAATAACTTAACGAGTAGCCCTCATACCTTAACGAACTAGTCTAGATAACTAATGAATGGGCCTCATTCGCTATACAATCCATAGCGAATGGGCCATTTACATTAAATATGCATTCTAGACTAACTATAAGTTATTCGATCGCTACGGACACCAACCGTGCACTAACACATAAAACATCGCGAGACAAATGAACAAATACAAAAGAATTAAATAAACAAAATGAGCTCTACAAATGAAGATTTAAAAGCTATGTCAATCATTAAAAATTGTTGGCTTTTTTTTTTTTACAATCTATTTGAACTAATGGGCATTTATGTGTTGCATTATTTAGAGTTAAAAACATAAACAATGTGAAACTACTAAGTTTTGATATAAAAAGTAAAGTCACAAATAAAACTACAAATACTGTGTACAATGAAATACCATATAAAATATCTTTATATTTGTTGAACATATTTTATGTATTTCACATTATGTCATTATTTAGATGAATTTATTTATTCCAACCTATTTACATATATTTATTTATTCCAACCCGTGTTCTACACGGGTAGCTAACCTAGTTATCTGTATCAATAAAAAATCATATTGTTGGTGCCACAAATGGTTTTTAAGATATTCATTTTGACCATTTATAGAATAAACTTTAAAGTTTAAACAATCTGTTAGCTTAGTCCAATGGTTGAAGGTGTTCTATACAACTATAGACGAGTAATATGTGCGAGTTCGATCCCTCCTAGCAACAAGTGTTTATTTGATTTATTCTTCTATTTTTCTTTTGATTGCTTTATTAGTTGTTATTTCCATATTTTTAAGCATGTTTTATTTGTTTTAAATATGATAATTTGACGAAATTATTTTTTAGGTATAGTTTCTATACCCGTAATGAGCCTAACTTATACCTATCGAATTCGCGTTGATTCTCCGTTGTGACGCCTGTGCTTTAAGCATGTAAACTTAACGGATTTTTTTGTTGACGAACTTTTTTAATAGTTTTTGTACCCATAATGAGCCTATATTATATCGATCGAATTCACGTTGATTCTACACTATGACGCCCCGGCTTTAAACACGTTAACTTATTTTTTTATTTTACATGTTATATTTCGTATCATTGGCTATACGAGTGTCAATACTATTATGGGTGTTTACTAATTTATTTTTTGGGTTTTAATGCATATGCCAGTTCAAACCTGACCGATAGCAACCAAATTCGTGTCACTTTGATTTTAAGTTGTATATATTCCAATACTGTTTTGGGCCTTTGAAAAGTTATAGTTTTTATTTAGTGTTGGTGATGTAACAAACTTAACCGATACCAACCGAATTTGTGGTGCATCGCTACAACGCGGGGAGCTTGCTACCTAGTTTTATTAATTAGTGTATATACTCAACAACGCTTAACTTTTTAACACTGATTGTTGTAGAGGTGACTTTTACATTTGGTTACGATAGCGTATAAACAACGTTGGTAAAATCCAAGCATTAAAACCCATAAATTAAATTCATCGACTTAACATATAAAAAATTTACCACTTAAAAGTTTAAAGTATTTAAAAAAACGTTTATTCGGTCGATATAACCCAGGCGTTGGTAAAACTAGAGCGTTATCGGTCCCAGACGTTGCAGCGCTAAGTAGGTAAAACACGGGCGTTGGTAAAACCAAAACATTATTCGTGGGCGTTGTGTTGGTGATAAGTAGGTAAAACCCAAAAGTCTTCGGTGGGTGTTGCCTTGGTGAATCGGTAAACCCGGGTGTTGGTAAACCCGAGCGATGTCAGTCTCGGGCTTTACGGTGATGGGTTGCGGCAGTCGATCGGGTAAAACCCAAATGTTACACTCGTTACAGTACCGAAATAAAACATAAAAAATCAAAAAAAGAAAATAATAATAACACATAGATTTGATGTGGTTCAATAATATGTGGTTCAGTAGTACTGGTCCATCACATGGCCAATGAAAAGCCTTACAGCACCAAATCTCTTATTTTACTCGATAGTATGTTGTTAAAATTGTTTATATATTTCACTAAAGTGTTAAATATATTTCACTCGATAGTATGATGATACAACGAACCTTCTTGAATAATTAAGCCTACTTGCGACCAAACCAAAAGTATACTGAAAGTGGAAACTAATAAGCACTCCAAATATGTCGGTTTTTGTTGCATCCGTCACATAAATAATGTTTACGTTCAGTACATTATTGATGTACAGCCAATTACCAAACATATATAATTGCATTGATATAAAAGACAACATTAGAACAGTGTGATGAACGTGAAGCAAATAATTGATATCCTTTATTTTATATGTACTACTATATCAAGGACTTGCATCCAACTCTAGCAGTGTCATATTATATAATCATTATCAATGTTGAAACAAAATATCATTTTAGAACCACCAATAAATAAACTCGGCTATATAAGAAGATTACCTTATAGTAAAAAGGCAACTCTATATGCCCGCAATTGCAATTAGCATTGGATAGCCCTAGCCTACCATCTCCTAAAGAAAACTCAACGCCCGATGGTCTACTGGTGCAAAACCTATCCAGGAGCCCTTCTTTTCTAAGATCTCTCTCCGTTTGAACACATCATAAAGGACATCCAAACCAAATTGGGTTTAAATTTAAACCCCGAAAGTTCTTTGCAATGAATCTTATATTCGTCAAAATTATCCAAACAAACGTTACGGCATACAAGGCAGGGCTCATCAATTAGGAATAAGGGAATCATTAACTAGCCAGATACTCCACTGTTGATATGTATTGGCCTACTTTTTCGATGAGATAACAAACAACAAATCTTGAGCGTACGGGCTTCGAAGGACATTAGTTGACACAATCTTATTATGATTTGAATATATTAATACAAACTTACTTTTAGCGAATCAAGCTTGACAAAAACGTAAGCATATTTGATATTGTATTGAATAAAATATTTCAATTAATTAACATCAAATTAGTTGAGTCACTCGGAATGCTAGCCCTGTCCAAAACGATAATACCTTAAAGTAAATGATAAAGTCATAAAAGTTAAATGTTAAGTTTCTATTTAATTTTTCATGTAAATTTTTAATTTCATACAATCATAAACAATATTTATGTTTTAGAAGTATAAAATAAAAACAAATATTCTCTTGGAGGGGGTTTTCACAACTTGGCAAAAGTTTAGAAGAGGAACATGTCTTGTTTACTTTGTCCTTTGTGTTCTAATGATGTATAGTTCGGGGAGTGGTCCTTGGTTGCGAATTGGTTAGAGTTAAAGCAAACGGCAAGTCACTTAATGACTTGTGATCGAAGCATACTACGAAAGGGATGATTGAAACACTTAGGGGGGTGTTTGTTTTAGGTCTGAATGAGACCATTAAGAGGTCTACATCTAATTCGCTCAGATCCAGACTATTTGGCTGATTAAACTAACACATCTGAATGTTTCAGGACTCCTCTTAATGACCGACATACCCTTTACCCTAACAAACAGGTTCGTCAAAAAACATTCCCTAGCCCCTTCTTTCACCTCTGGATCTGTTTACCACCACAGCAACGATTGTGACGATCTTCGACCAATATTTGGTGACATCAACACCGTACACGACGCGAGGAAGGTGCAACATTTTGCGATCAGCTACGGTGATTTTATCATCTCAGTTATATCATGGCGTTGAAATATTCACCATTTTTGTTATTAGACATACAAATGTTAATTATTTTGTGTCTATGTCATGCCTTAATTCTGGAGTAAATGTACATTTGTTTGATAGAGTAATCAATATGATGTGTTCGACAAAATGCTAATTATTTTGATACAGCCCGTGTATGTGCAAAAATTCCAGATATGTATAAACGATGGATTGATTGATCTGATTCCTCGAACATAATTGTGATTTACTAGTATTCGTTGAACGGTTGTAGTTGAGATTTTGTATCTGCGATTCAACTCAGATGGAAGGTCTAAACGATGTGGATATGGCTACCTTAGACGGGAAATTCTCTTAGGTTTCGGTGAACGTGCTGCTGCCGACGAGGTTCAAGAAGGTACTGCAAGTCGGAAACACTTGATCGGTTACTATATATTCATTATTTGAAGCCTTTGTATATTCATAACATGATGTTATAGTAGTATTGATGTTGTTATTGTAATTTGTTTCTCAATGATATTATTTTGGTATGCAATTAGAGTTGTATTGTAGTCTGCATATGTTAATTTTGTGAATTTAGTATTCCTTAGAAAGAAGACACAATTATATTTATTAGTTTAAGGTGTTTAGGTTTTGAAATTTGTATGAACTTTGTTCATTCTAGTATAAATCTTGGTTGTTTTGAAGTTTAGACAAGTGTACTGATCAAGTTTAGGTTTTAAAATTGATAGTTTGTGGCAATCTTCTGATTATGGATATGGAATTTGAGCCCCAAATTAGAAAGATTGTGAACGTTTCCTAAATCTAATTGAGTTTTCAATTTGATGAAATGCAGATTAAGTTAAACATAAATTCTTCACAAGAAGGCAAACTTGTTCTATCTGTCATTTGCAATTTAACATGATGGGTAAAATTATTTTCATATATGGTGAGAGCTGCCCTTTCCTTTATTTGATGGTCATATTTTAGTGTTTGCAGGTAGTAGATTATCAAGATGCATACAAGGTTATAACTTTTGGCTTCTCTTAGATTCTACGAAAGAAATAAGCTAGAGATTGTAAAATGAGAGCCAAATAATTTGGTTGCATTTATGTAATACTGTTGTATATCTCTACTCGAACCAACCCAAACGCTATCGCAACGCGTGGGTGGAAAACCTCGTTTAATTAATTGTGTTAGTGTCTTGGTTAACTATTTTTAAGATGTATTTTGATTGGTTATAATAAAAGTTTGTTTTGACATGTATTTTGATTGGTTATAATGAATGTTTGGTCATATTAAGAATTTTGACTAAATAGATATACTTTATTCAACACGAAATAGTTTAAAGGGTAAAATAGTCATTCTACACTGTCATTCAGATGTCCAATCAAACAACACTTACTGGTTCAACACAAACTGGTTCAGAGTCTCTTAATCATTTAGACCTCTTACTAATTCAGCACTTAATGGTTCAGCACTTGCCAAACAGCCCCTTATTTGGATTACGTGGTGGGTTATAGGTAGCCAAAGGAACAATATTATTTTCCGGGGTGTTCAACGGACCGAGATGATATATGATAATATATAGGCGTAAGAAGTTTTGTGTTTTGTCGCTTCCCGAATTGTTGAAAAGTTCTATTTTTTTTATTTCATAAATTTCTCATTAAACTCAAAACAAATTACAATAAAGTGGCACACCACATCATTTGATGTGGTGGTAAAGATGGTAGACTTTTAAAATAGAGGTCTGGAGTTCGATCCTCACTTGAGGTGGTTGTAAATAAATAATAATTTTGATTGTTAAGAAAAACATTAAAGTGGCAGGCAAATGGGAAACAAGATACACCGCAGCCCTATTTTGAATAACAAAGTCAATCCTACTAAAATCGAAGCTTTGCGACTTAAGAGCAGAAAAAATATCATGCACGACACGCTGAACCCTGCTTTGAAAATTTACAGCCTCCGAAGCCAGAAAACCAAATATATCAAAAACGAATTGAAGAAAAACATGTTTCTCTTTTATATTATTTGTCCTTCATCTAATGTTTTGCTAGCTGGATAGTTTAATAAACGGAACGTTACAACATTATGTTTAGAACAATAAGAAAAAAAATATTTTTATTATAGTTTTGTTAAAACATATTTTGTTGGCGGCATATGTGATGTGATGGAAAGAAGTAGAAACGTAATAAGAATAGGTCCATGGATATTGGGAGGTGGGGTTGCATCCGGATCGGACGGTGGTTGGAACCCTGTTTTGGTGGCACAACTGTCAGACCTGCCATCTTAACTTTCTCAAAATCTACACATCTTCCCACGCTCCTTTCTTCCTGCGTATCTGCCACGGCAGTGACCAATTCTTTTGTTTTATTAAATAATTAAAACACTTTTTATTTCATGCTCCAGATATACATTTATATATTGAATAAAATGTGATGTTTTGTTTCTTAATGATCGTATAAAATTATCTCTGGAAAGGTAATAACTAAAATGGGATCATAGTATTCATTTAGCTTTGAGTAAACCGTATTCGTATATTCGTGTAGAGAGGAGGAAACAATACTATTGGGTGTGGTTATCCATACCACTAGAGATGTTGTCAAAGATGATATTAAGAGGCATGGCTCATTGTGACGCATTGACTAAATCGTATTCGTATCAGGGTGTGACCCTAATATTATAAGGCAGGTGCCTCGTAATCCAGGTGACCCTGTTGATTTTAGGTTTACAACATGCAAGAAAGTTTCGTAGTATGATTTTATTTGTAAGTTCATTCTTATGCGCGTATTATAATAATTGTTGTTTGTGCTTGAATGTTACAAAGGTTTTGGACTCACTTCATGATATCCTGCAAGTCACCTCACTTTATATAAGTTAGTTAATTTTATCGCGAACAAACTAATAATAATTCAACTAGTGTTCTTTTTCAAAGGTTAAAAAGAATAGGAGCACCATCAAATATTAAAATCATAAGATACTGATATTATATAGTCATTTAAAAAAGAAATAGAATTTAGTGCAAAATGCACCCATATGATCAATATCATTTTGTAGCATTAGCACATGCGGTGGATTTTGTGCACGATGCACATATGTCGCTTGCAACTTTTCACAATCAGAGCCCACTGTGAACCTAATGTTAGAAGTTGTGTGAAAAAACCATTATACATACCCCTATAGTTTGTAACCCCGTGGTTTGATGTTATTAGCATTTGCACCTCTTTCTCTCTCCATCACCACCACCACCAACAGCAGCCACAACCATCAACACCACTATTGGTTTACATATTTGTTAAGGAATCAAATATTTACATATTTGCAACAAATTTTAAAATTTTAGTTAGATTGAGGATATACATATATATTGAGAGAGGGATTTAAAAAGGGGATTAGGGTATTACCAAGAACACGTAAACAGTGTACAAGAATGGTGTTTTATGTATATCAATGGACAAAGACATAACCCCCGATTATCCTTTTTAGAAGTCATATACACACACACTATCAACACAGCTTCAACCGGCTTACAAATAAACCTTGTTTCCCCTCTCAACAATCTATAAACCGTCAAACTAATGTGTCAACCAAATCCCGTGCTTGCGAGGTGCTCGTTGCTCCACATATGCCATACCAAATGCAAATCGTGCAACATCTTGAAACTTCGGTTATTTTTGCCAACTTTAAACATTGAGGGACTACTTGATTGAATATGAACTATCATATCTTAGATATCATAAGTGAACTTTGTACATTAATTTTGTTTGGTTTATTGTTATAACAACTATCAGGCTATGTGTAGTGGGCGTCGATTTGAGCGATTTTTGGGCGTGAAGGGGCGCGAACACCGCCCCCCCCCCAGCGATAAGTGGGCGATTTGGGGCGGTGGCGAGGTGATATTATCGCTTGGAAGAATTATTATTATTATTATATTATATGTATGTGTGTATATATATATGTATATGTATATATGTTGTGTGTGTATATATGTATATGTATATGTATATGTATATGTATATGTATATATGTTGTGTGTGTGTATATATATGTAATGAATCCTAGAAACAACCCGAACCAACCGAACCACCCATTCCCTCCTTTCGGTCAACACCATTGTTCACAAAACCAACCGAACGTGAACTTACAAAGGAACCCGATGAACCTAAACCAATCGAGCTATCCGTTTCAATTTCCCGACCCGAACCTAAACATGTACGCCAACCGAGCTATATGTTTTTTTATATTTTTAGTTATGTATTTTTTTGTATTTTTTTTAATTTTAATGCATTTTTATTTAATTATTTGAAGAAATTGGTTTTTATTTGATTAGTTTAATTATAAAAAGAATCTAATAAAAAAAACTGTGGGCCCAACTTGTAGCCTCTACACCATTACACCTCAAAAACAAATTCGCCCATTTTGCTGACTGGGCGCCACGTGTCACAATTTGCCCCCATTTGTAGCCCCTCCACTGCACATAGCCTCATAGTACTAATGAGTTTTGTATCTATATATAAATTTCTATATTAATAGATCTATTTTTACTTGTTTATTATAGGGTGAGGTTTTGAGTGGTTGTGGTTGTGAGCATTCACATCCCATTCCCTAAATTTATGTGAGGAGAGTATGTAAATTATAGGGTGAGGTTTTGAGTGGTTGTGAGTGTAAATTATAGGCTGGAGAGGAAAATGTAGTGACTTTTTGTAAATTTGGGGAAACATTTGGGGAACATTGTTTGCCCTTATTTATTTTTTAATATTTGTTGGATTGGTTGTGAGTAGAGGAGAGAGAAAACTGTAATAATAAAAGTATAAAAATATTATTTAATTGAACATGAGAGAAAAATATAGTATTTTTTAACGCAATTATAAAGATAAGGATGAGGAATGAGATGAGAATGCTCTTAATAGGGCTTCTAAAAATAAAATCTCTAAAAAAACCCTACGTAAGATGCTTATTCTTCAAAAAGATTTATCTATTGTTCCTTGATTACAAATTTTTTTAAATATTTAAACAATTAATGATATATCTACAACTTCAAATGATACATCAAAACACATATTGGTTTTAATCATTAAATATAAAACAATCACTTTCTAAACACATGTAGAAAGCTACATAAAACTCTTTTACAACTCACAAAATACATTTAAATTGTAATTATATTACAATTAAATAAATGGAGAAGAGGTGTGTCGCATCACATGGGAGACATGTGAGGGTGGGACCCTACTAAGGGAATATGGGCATGCAACCAAATGCCACCCGTTTTTAACGGAGGAAGGTCTCGTTGTCGGGTATTTTGCTTCTCCTCGATCCCAAATTTTTTACTCACTTCCATTCCTCGTCTTTTTGTTTCTTTCTTCACCTATGTTATTAGTATTTTTGTTTCATTTCCCAAAGTTGCTAATATGTACGTTGAAACTACTTTATAAAATATTATTAACATATAATATGATAGGAAACAAAAAAACTTAAAATGGTACATTTTTTAGGATGTATAGTTTATTTTTGTAGTGTCAATTGGCGTAGCTCGTTCGAAGGCTTTTGTGACTACCAATCTATCGCAAAAAGCCGGGGTCTGTACTAATGACATGACAAGATAATAACAGCTGCTTTAAACTAAAATCAAAACACAATAAAACAATCAAGTTTTAGACTAATCTCTAATGTATTAGAATAATTCTAAGCAACTAGCCAAGTTATCGTTTAATCACTAACGCTCTATAATAGTTGTAACAAATGAAATATAATTATTATACGTTTAGTGAAGAGGGGAGCATATATTTTTCTCTTTTTAGAACAAAAGAAACCATATGTAAATAAAAGGATAAGACTAGTAGGCTCAATCCAACCAAATCCTTTAGATGATAACTTGTGCGGTTTAATGGGCTGCATCGTCTTGAGCCCTTAGTGGTCCTCGACTCCTAGTTAACCACACAAATATATGACTATATGAGAATGAGCATACAAAATTAAGGACAACAATACGTTCAGTATGGGATGAGTTGATTTATTTGTACTCAATTTCCTAAGTGTACACGTTATTAAAAACGCTGTCGCATACCCGATTAATAAATAATATCACATTCGTGAACCCGATACTAGTTACCCAATAACGTGGTTAAATATTGTTCGTTGGATGTTCACTACTGTTGGAGTATATCGTCGGTTCGGGTCAAGTTAACGCGGGCCGACCGGATTTTGACCCGGTAAGAGTTACACCGAAAATAACGAACACCGAGCCCACTTAATCGTTAACTGGGCTAGACATGATTAATCAAGGACCTTTAGTAGACTAGGCTTTTAGCTGGTGATTGGGCTAAAAGCCCAATGGATTTAAGATTAACCATAATCTTATAATATATAAACATATTATTGTTTATTATTAACCTAACCTTAACAATAACAAAAGCCCTAGCCTCTCATCACCTCCACTCGCCTCCGGCCGTTTTTCCGGTCACCGGAACGCCACCGTCGTCAGCTGCCCTCGTCGCCGGCTGCCGGAGATCCGCCATCTGCAGATCTGCCACTGTTTGAGCTGTTGTTGAAGCTGTTTGCTGCCACCGCTTAGCTACTGAAGCCACAGGTCACCGGCGCCCTCACCACAGGCCACCGGAATCACTGTAGCTGCTCACCGGAGTCTCTTCCCGTTTTTCCGGCCACCGGATTCCGCTAACATCACTTAGTTGCAGCTGCCGGAGCCCACTGCTGCAGCGTTCCGCTGCTGTTGCTGCACCATGACGCCACCATCACCGTGGTTCCGCTTCTGCCGCAACCCCGCCGCCGCGCCGCCACCGCTAGTCGCCGTGCCGCCGCCGTCCGGAGCTGCTGCCTCAACCGGAATCGACATTGGTCCTTGTTGTGTCAATACCTAGCATCATTTCGTTATCCCTCGGTGTCTCACCCGGTTTTGATAACCGAGGTATAAATTCTAACTTTTATCTTTGGTTGTTATTTTATCGTACTCGTATTAGTTGTAACCGGATCCGAGTTCGGGTTTCGGGTTCGTTCATTTCCGCTGCGTTTATTTGATTAGTTTATAAATATTAAATGATTAATATTTACTTAAACAAAAATATATTAAAATGGGTTAAAATAGTTTGATCGTTTTCGTTCCGAACCACCGTTGAAACCCAACAGTGGTATCAGAGCCGCGGTTACAATGTACGAGACGATCCCGGTTCGTTTAAACCGGATCTACATCTCAAACTTTAAATCGTTTAAAGTTTGTAGACCTATATTAGTTTTCGGGTAATTTTAGATTTGGTCAAATTTTTTTGTTTATTTTATTTGACCAAGTCAAAACGACCCGAAATTTATTTATTTTGAATATGTAAATCCGGCCCGACCTATGTTTGTTTGGTTGTGTTTGGTAGTTGAGTTTGTTATTTGGCCATATGGATGGTTCAAAATTGTAATCGGTTGTTATTTTATTTTTCAGTTTTCTTTTGGCCATATTGGATGGTTCAAATTTGTAATAGGGCAAATTATTGTTAGTTTATAAATTTGTAATAAAGAAGACGCGATGATAACCGAGGACGAGCTCAAGGATTTCTTTGAGTTAGTGGGAGTTCGGACAAGATGACGGGATACACCTTGAAGTCCATCCTTTTGGTTGTTTGTGTTGTGAACCCCTTAACCCGATCGGTCTCCCTAATTGACTCTAGCGAGACCGATCACCTTTTTGGCCATAAGGATTTACATATTATTATCTGCTACTGTGGTTGCTTGAATTATTTATAATAGGATTATAATATCACCAACTTAATACCAAATAAATTTGGAAAATAAACATTTTTTTATTAACCAATTATGTTTTGCAAATTAAAAGCGTTTTGATTTCCAAAACTAACAACTTAATAGTTTTCTATTAACTTAAAATTGGTTAGCCGTATCGCGACAAACTTAGTTTTAATAGGTTATATAAAACTAAGTGTCCTGAGAGATGAAAGAGTTCATCATTTTTTGTCTCGATAATAAATACAGTAAAATTTGACTTTTACTCTATTTGGTAATTATAAAATTAATCTCAATTTAAAAACCAATAGTTTATGCCAATCCTACTACAAGTCACACTTGACACTTGAGGTATACTGCGAAATTTCGAGTGTTTGGAGCTAAAGCACCGCATGTGTTTCTAGCCTATCCCATCAAGGTGAAAGCGTTTTGTTGACACATCCGGCCCTTTCACACGTCACTGTACTAGGACAACTATTACTTTACTCTCATGTTACGTGCTAAAGCTGTCTGGAGATTTAAAGTGGGCAAAGATGAGGCTAAACGTATCGATACAGACAATTGTTGTCTCTATAGGTCTCATAACCGAGAGTTGTGGTCTATTCACAATTGGAAATCGTTGTCAGCCTGCCTAACCACTTATTAATGTTGTGTGCTACAGCTTCATTTAATAACTGGAAACCAGATTATCATACTCCTGTTTCATTAAGGTTATTGTGTCATAAATAATATGACTACTACATCGAAAATTCTAATTATATTTACTTTTGCTTTTTAATCAGATGTCATCAAACGAAAACTCACCCTACGCCCTTAAGTCTATCCTTAAGAAGGATAAACTGAACGGTACCAACTTCATCGAATGGCACTGCAACTTGAGACTTGTTCTCACCATGGCAAAGCGCCTGTATGTTCTCGATGGACCTGTTCCAACCGAGCCTGAAAACAACACAACCGCTGCTCGAAAAATTCTTGAGAATCATAGGGATGACTCGGCTGATGTCTCCTGTATAATGCTAGCCACCATGACTTATGAGCCTGCTAAAGGCTTAGAAGACTTTGGAGCCTATGAGATACTTGAGCAACTCAAGGGCATGTTCCAGAAACAAGCCCGTCAAGAACGATTCGATACCATGAAACAACTCATTAGTTGCATGATGGTAGAAGGGTCTCCCGTCAGTGCGCATATTCTTATCAGCTTAAGAAACTTGATTATCCCTTGCCCGATAAGATGGTAGCTGATTTCATCCTCAACTCTCTCCCCAGCTCTTACGACCAGTTCGTAATGAATTTCAACATGAACGGCTGGGAAAAGACAGTGTCGGAGCTGCACAACATGCTCAAGACGGCTGAGATGAACATTCCGTCAAGGACCAATCAAGTTATGATAATCCGATCTGCTGGTGTCAAGAAGCCTAATCCTAAGAACTGGGGTTATAAGGGTAAATGCAAGAAGAATGTTACCATTGCTGCCCCTAGTGCCACCAATGCTAACAAAGGGGTTCCAAAGATACCGCCGCCGCCCCCTGAGGAGTGCCAGTGCTACCGACGCAACCAAATTGGACACTGGTTGCGAAACTGTCCCGAATACCTTGTTGAGATCAAGATGAAGAGAGCCAATGGTGAAGGCTCTTCTCGAGGTATTCCTATATACGTTATTGAACTTTTCACTGTCTTTAGCAACACATGGGTATTTGATACCGGATGTGGTTTCCACATCGTTAATATCTTGTAGGAGCCTGACAAGTGGAGGAAACTGAATAAAGGCAGCATGAAACTCATTGTTGGAGATGGGAAGAGAGTACCAGTTCTGGAAACTGGAGTTTTTCATTTTTACTTGTCCATCTGGCCTAGTTTTTCATTTGAATAATTGTTTGTATGCTACTGGTTTGACGAGAAACATCGTTTCAGTTTTGTTGTTGTTTGAACAAAGTTTTAAGTACGTTTTTAATGGCATGGCTATTTCTGCTTACTTGAATGATATATTTTATTTTGAGGCTAAACCTCGAAATGGTATTTATGAGATTGATGTTTAAACTAATAATAACGTATATAATCTTTCAAAACGTATCACATCTGGCATCAATGATACATTTCTATGGCATTGCCGACTTGGTCACATAAGCAAGGCAAGAGTTAAAAGACTCCAATCCGAAGGGATTCTTGAATCCACAGGACCTGACTCTTTTGATGATTGTGAATCTTGCTTAGCTGGCAAACTCGCCAAAGACTCCTTCCCTCATAAAAGTGAACGAGCAAGAGATCTGTTAGGACTCATACATACAGATGTATGTGGACCTTACAGAACCATGTCCAGAAACAATGAAATATACTTTGTTTCTTTTATCGACGATTATAGTCGAGATGCTTATCTCATCTCAGAGTTCATCAGTCATCTAAAAGAGTGTGGAATTGTTTCACAGCTCACTCCACCTGGCACACCCCAACATAATGGCGTGAACGAGAGGAGGAATCAAACTTTGCTAAACATGGTTCAATCGATGATGTGTAGAACTAACTTGCCTCACTCCCTTTTGGAGTTTCACCCTTATGACCGCCTCCCGCATTCGTCAAATACTACAAACAAAGCGGTTATTACTTCTTTCATCCTGATACAAATATGATTTCTATCAAGAGGAAAGACCACTTCCTCGAGAAAGAATTTCTCGATCGAGGAACTGGAGATTACAATGTCGATCTGGAAGAAATTCAAGAACCACAAACAACCACTGAGGAAGTTGTAGCGTCTGATCAACAAGTTGTTGTTGCTGATACGTCAGACATGAACACGAGCGTTCGCAGAAGTAGTAGGACTCCCGCACCAAATCCTAGATACCTATGGCATTTGGATGGTCCAGAAGTCTTATTAATAGCCAAGTCTAGCGACGAAACTACTAACTACAAATCTGCAATCTTAGATCCAGAATCTGAGAAATGGCGTGAAGCCATGAACGCCGAGATGTAATCTATTCATGGCAATCAAGTCTGGAACTTGATTGAGCTACCCCACGAAGGTCGGGCAATAGGGAGCAAGTAGATTTTAAGCAAGCATCTCGAAGCTGGAATCTTCACTTTGATGAGAAAATCAAAGAGTTTGGTTTTATCAAAAATGAAGATGAGCCTTGTGTTTACAGAAAGGCTAGTGGGAGCACTATATCATTCCTCATCTTGTATGTGGATGATATACTGATAATTGGAAACAACATTCCTATGCATAAGGAAGTTAAGCAATGGTTGGAATCTTGTTTTGCAATGAAAGATCTTAGAGAAGCCACATATATTCTGGGAATAAAGATCTATAGAGATAGATCTAAGTGGATTCTAGGGCTAAGTCAATGTACATACATAAGCAAAGTCATGACATGCTTCTTAATGGACAACTCCAAGATAGGAGATGTTCCATTGCCAAAGGAACCGTTTTTTTAGCAAATCGCAATCTCTGGCAACGGACATTGAGACAAAGCACATGCAAGCAATTCCATATGCTTTAGAGATTGACTTTGTCATGTACGCTATATTATGCATTAGATCTGACGTCTCGTATGCGTGTTTGGAGGAGTGGAAGAGGAGCTCACTGTAAGGTATTACGCTGACGCTAACTTCCAGAATGACCGAGATGTTTCTCGCTCATGATCTTCTTGGATGAAGAAATTCATAGCCAACCTCGATCTGGTTCCAAGTTTAGGAAAATGATCGACGTAATATGTGATAACACAGGTGTTATTGGCCCAATTATCATCACATGGCCAAGCACATTTTTAGTTCCACTATTTACGAGTAATACTGGAATGAGGTGACATCATAATAAGCAAAGTAGACACAGATCAAAATATAGTTGACTCGTTCACTAAGCCAATGACTCAGGACAAGCATGATCAGCATAGAGATGCTATCGGGCTTAGACTTGCTAGTGATTTATTTTGATTTAGTATTTAGATGTATGAACATTTAAACAGTTGTACTTTTTAGTTCACTTTTGATTTAATGGTTAAATGCAAACATTGAATAATACAACTGTGTTCATTTTAATACGTTTAATCCGTGAATATTGTATTCTAAATTATCCGTAGTCGGTCAGACTCGTGGGAACGATTCTGAATTAAGACTATTCTGACTTTGGACTCAAGCAGTTGACTTCCAAACTCACAGACCTCATTATGAATGGCGTTGGATATAACTCGCATCAAATCATCTTCATGGATCTTGATCATATGATGTTTTGACAATAGTATGCTCATTTAGTATCCTTAGACCTGAGATACATATTGTAACTTTCGTTTACCGAGGGACATTCTTTAATCATGTTAACCGTTGTTGCGTAACTGCCAGCCATAAAGGCATTGATTGGGAATGTTCTGGAGTTCAGTGGGAGTTGTATGTAGTCAAGATGGGATTCTGTAATCTTACATGAAAATGTAACAGTTAGACATATTGGCGCCCTCGTTGATTCAAACTGGTAAAGTGTGAGGCCTCACCCAAACTTACTGTGTGTTTGATTGGACTACTTTGCCTCTATATCAAGAACTACAATAATTGAACACTATATGAGATTGATTTGATCCATGTCTCATCGTTCAATTGATGTCTTATACAGAAAGGATAGATGACAACGATTACTATAAATTCATTATCTTGCAATAAGGTATTCCAAGATATTTTGGTTATGAATTTAAAAATGTCATAGTCGGTTGGGGACATCTATGTGTAGCTAGAACGCCTCTAGCTGTCAGCGTTGTGCTACTTGATCCAAATCCGTCTAAGTGGGAGACTGTTGGAATATATGGTCGGTTCGGGTCAAGTCAACGCGGGCCGACCGGATTTTGAGCCGGTAAGAGTTACACCGAGAATAACGAACACCGAGCCCACTTAATCATTAACTGGGCTAGACATGATTAATCAAGGACCTTTAGTGAACTAGGCTTTTAGCTGGTGATTGGGCTAAAAGCCGAATGGGTTTAAGATTAACCATAATCTTATAATATATAAACATATTATTGTTTATTATTAACCTAACCTTAACAATAACAAAAGCCCTAGCCTCTCATCACCTCCACTAGCTGCCGACCGTTTTTCCGGTCACCGGAACGCCGCCGCCGTCAGCTGCCCTTGTCGCCGGCTGCCGGAGATCCGCCATCTGCAGATCTGCCACTATTTGAGCTGCTGTTGAAGCTGTTTGCTGCCACTGCTGAGCTACTGAAGCCACAGGTCACCGGCGCCCTCACCACAGGCCACTGTAGCTGCTCACCGGAATCTCTGCCTGTTTTTCCGGCCACCGGATTCCGCTGACATCACTTAGTTGCAGCTGCCAGAGCCCACTGCTGCAGCGTTCCGCTGCTGTTGCTGCACCACGACGCCACCATCACCGTGGTTCCGCTTCTGCCGCCACCCCGCCACCGTTAGTCGTCGTGCCGCCGCTAGTCGCCGTTCATTTATTTCCGCTGCGTTTATTTGATTAGTTTATAAATATTAAATGATTAATATTTACTTAAACGAAAATATATTAAAATGGGTTAAAATAGTTTGACCGTTTTCGTTCCGGACCACCATTTAAACCCAACAATTACAACTTGAAACTTGAAATCAAACTCACCTCAAAAGCAAACTTGATATTTTAAAATCCACTTACGCTCCAACAGTTTTTTTAATTTTAACAATTTCAAGTTTTTAACAACGTTAAGTATTATTTATTATACTTTTAAAAGTTATTTATCTCGTTGGTTTCCATACAGCTATATGGATAAGGGTAATCGTTAATCCGGTTTGGTTTATCCTATTCACAATCCTCAAAGAACCTCTCTCTTGATTTTAATTCCGTCGATTTTCGTTATATATGTTTTAATCCATACGGATATAAATAAACCTGATTTGTCATTCAAATTAAAAAAAGGATACAAACCTTAACTGTACGTAACCTTTTTGTATTTCAGCATCGTTTGTGTTTGTTAGTTTTAAACTATCGTTTGTGTTTAATTCAACGAGTTTGTGACGTTCTACGAACAAAACCAAGATGGGCTTAAAATATTGGCCCAGTTCACATACGTGTGCCACACACATGTGATGCGCCTGTGTTATGTGATGGGCCTGTGTTTATATGCCCAAGAATATATTATCTGAGTTTGGTTAAAATTGATCATGATTGTGATTAATAGAGACATGTAAAACCAGTCCAGTTATGTTTAAATGTTAACTACTTAACTTTAAATTTATCATATGATTTCAAATAATCGGTTTTGGTAAAAATAGATATATACTCAATTCATATTCATTCATTGAAAGATACATTTCTCTTTTAATAGAAAATAAAAGTATCCAATTAGAATAAAGTGAAAGGTAAGCGGGCAACAAGCTGCGCCGGCACTCTCTTTTAAATGGCAAATTCAATCTACTGAAAACAAAGTTATCGTTCTTCTTCAAGATTAGCTACATGGCTATATATATGGCCTTATGAGGAAATAACTCATTTTACAAAAACATAATGGTTGTAAATAGCCCGATTAGTCGTTGATTAATCCCCTATTAATCGCCATTCGCTACCCTACCAACTAATCCCCATTTGTCAAAAATAGGTAAAAAGTTGAAAATTATATATATATATATATATATATATATATATATATGATTAGGATCGTGTGAGAACTATTTTGAAATTGAGAACTTTGTTAAACATTTTAAACCACAAAAAACCCAAGAATTAAAAAAATCATAAAACATAAAAAACGCAAAAATGAAAAAAGTAAAAAAATTAATTCTTATTTATCATCCCGGTTTCATAAAAAAAGTCTCGGTTTTGCTAAATTATACACATATGTATAATGTGTACATATATTTACATACGTGTTTTTTATACACATATGTACAATTTAAGGTAAATGATAATGTACATATGTGTGCATTACGTAATTAGAGATTAAATGAAATTATACATATGTTTATAATACGAAGTTTTTTTTATGAAACCGGAATGAAATATAAGAATTTTGGTTATTTTTACTTTTCAAAAATGTTTGTTTATTTTGTTTTATAATTTTTTAAATATTGTTTTAAAGGATTTATTCGTAGCTCAAAATGGTTCTTAAAGTTCTCAATTTCCAAAAGGGTTCTCTTAGGCCACCCGTAGTGGGCGCGGAGTTTGGGCAATTTTGGGCGAATAGGGGCTACACCCCCCCCTCCCCAGGCGAAATGTGGGGCGAGAAGAGGGGGCGCCGGGTATTTGTCGCCTGGCTTTGTGTGTGTGTTGTGTGTGCATATATTATTATTATATGTGTGTGTGTGGTATGTATATATATAGGGGAGGGATATTTGAGAACTTAATGAGTTGTAATAACTTTAAAAACTCAATTTTGGACAACGCATTTAATTAAATGAGTTCAAATATGTGGCTGAGATTAAATTTGATTAAAAAATGAATCAGAAGAGAGAATAAATATTTTTGTTGATTACACAAGTTTAAACTTTAGTTACACATGTGTAAAAAGTCGATTCGGTGTGTAAAAAAGTACTTTAATTTTTTATACATTACTTACACTTACGTATTACACATATGTAAAAAAAATTCAAAAAAAAAAATTGTTATGTTGAGTTCTTTTGAGTTTTTAAAACTCGAAGCGGTTCTCAAAAGAAA
>NW_027499579.1:0-50000 GCF_021521415.1 Bidens hawaiensis | reverse complement strand
AACATTACACACTTACTGTATATGTACAAATGTAGACATCCAAATTGAAAAAAAAAACCCAATAATGACACAAAATTATAATGGAAAAATCTCCAACATTAAAAACATCGACCAACAGGAATTGTTAAGTTTAAGCCTGAAAGATGGAAATGAAATTGCCTTTGACATAGTTTGGTTGTTTACAGAACCCGCTATATGTAAACTCAATTTTAATTTTAATGAAAAAGAATAAAAAAATGTAAAATGTTATTTGGCAATTTAAATAGATTTGATGAAAAATATTTTAATGAAAAGGAAAAAATAAAAAAAAATTCATAATGCCACGTGGCAATTTAAAATATTTAATGAAAAATATTTTAATGAAAAGAAAAAAATAAAAAAAATGTCAAAATGTCATGTTGTAATTTAAAGAGATTTGATGAAAAGTATTTTAATGAAAAGGAAAAAATAAAGAAAATGTTAAAATACCATGTGGCAATTTAAATATATTTGATGAAAAGTAGGAGATGGTTGATTGATAATCCACTCTTTTATTATATAGTGTAACATCCTGTTTTCTCGTTTCGGTTAATAAATGAAAACATGAGTTATTATGAGCCGGGCTAGTCTTGGGTTAATGGATATGGGTTATGAACTTGGATTAAGAAGGAAAGAAGGAAAGACCATGGGCTTAAGCCCATGATCCATAATTTATAAACCTTAATTACCCATTTAATTCATTCATTTACACATATTCCATACACCACCCAAAACACACACTTAAGCTCTCTCTCTAGTTTCTCTTCCTCTCTCTAGCCGAAACCAAGAAGAAGAATCGATCCCGACCCAAGATAATGATCGTATGATATTGTAGAGATCCAAACCCGTTAGATCTAGTCACGAAACGGCGAGCCGACACCTTTAAACCGTTAAAGTCATGAGATCCGGGTAGAATCGGGTATAAACCGAACCTAAGATAAGCTTAGGGGTTACCCTATCTCAGATCTGGATCGAACGGGACGAAAAATGGTGAAAAACGGTGAATCTCGTTTTTCCGTCGAAATCGCGGTTTTCAGGAGACGACGGCGCCGGAAAGGCGGCGGGTACGAGGTTAACATGTCATAGAATGTTTCCG
The DNA here is from genome assembly GCF_021521415.1 of Bidens hawaiensis. Classification (NCBI taxonomy): domain Eukaryota; kingdom Viridiplantae; phylum Streptophyta; class Magnoliopsida; order Asterales; family Asteraceae; genus Bidens; species Bidens hawaiensis. The sequence goes on along the minus strand of NW_027499579.1, from coordinate 48,886 downwards.
ACATTCTCTACCCTAAACCTAATTCGTTACGGGAATATAACGAATTAAACCTGGTTCATTAAGCCAATTCGCTATGGAAGAATAACGAACTAGCTTCATTCGCCAACTAAGTCGTTAAGCAAGTTCGTTATGTTAATTCGTTAAGGAATGAATGACGAACTAACTCCATTTGGTTAAGTAGTTCGTTAAGGGAGAACTGATGAATGAACCCCAGTTCGTTAAGGGTTCAGTTCGTTAAAGGTTCAGTTCGTTATAAGGGTTCAGTTCGCTATGAAGTTCAATTCATTAACCCAACCATACGAACGAGGTCCAATTCGTTAAAAGGACCAGTTCGTCTTAAGGTCCAATTCGTTATAAGAGCCAGTTCGTTATGATAGTCAATATGTTAAGAACTGAGTAACGAACTAGAAGTTTAATAAAATTACAGAACAGTCCATGGACTTTGGAAATGGATGATATAATTACATAATAATCCTTGGACTTTGATAATTGATGAAAGATACATTTAAAGGTTAACAAGTAAAGATTAACTAACCGGTAAAGATCCAATGAAGTAAAACCGACGTAGATACGTAAGATTAATCAAGTAAACAATAAGAATGTCTAGGATAGTATTTCATATTTCATTTATTAAACAGTTAGTCGTGCACAGCTCAAGAAAGGAATAACCATAAACGGTGAACGTAATCTCGTTCAGGTGAGTTTCTAGCCCCACTTCTTTGTTATGTTTTCGGGGCTGTGTGCATACTCGATGTGATAGCTAATACACTTACCTTAAGTGGTAAGTGTATGCCTTGTATGATTCATGTGTGATAATTGCTTGACGGTGTGTGAACAATCTTCGGATATTGCATGTACTGCCAGGTGGTAGTTAAAGATATGATTGATATATATATATATATATATATATATATATATATATATATATGATGTATGTATGTTATGTTGATAGTACGTGAACAATCTCCGGATATTGCACGTATAGTTAAGGAAAGTATGTAAAAACAGGTATGGTACAGTTGCACGAAACAAAGAGACTAGACCCTAATAATATCTGTGAGGATAGGGACTAGACCCTAATAATATTTGTGAGGATAGGGACCAAACCCTAATAATATCTGTGAGGATAGGGACCAGACCCTTATAATATATGTGAGGATAGGGACCAGACCTTAATAATATCTGTGATGTTGGGGACCAGACCCTTATAATATCTGTGAGGTTATAGGGCGGAAGGCTCTTTAAGTAGTATGGATAGTTATGCATATAAAGTAAAGTATGAATGATGTACACACCTTCGGGCATGTGTGTAAGTATGAGAACTGATTGTATATTGTATGATTAACTAGAACTCACTCAGCGTAGCTGACTTTTAGTATGCATGCAGGTGAGTAGAATGAAGTAGCTCGCTTGAGGGGAAACACATGGCATGGAATTGAAGATACTGACATCTCAAGGAAGTGTTATGTTAGTTAAAAGATAATGTTTCAAGTTTAAAAAAATTGAATGCTCGTTAAGACAAGAATTGATGGTTATGTAATATATTGGTTTGAAGTTTTTATATTCCGCGTAAAGTTTTACTTAACTCTGATATTTAGAACTATGTTAATGAGTAAATACAATGTCTAAAGTAGGGCACCGGTAACGGGGCCTTACAATTTGGTATCAGAGCAAAGTTCAAGAGATTTAAGCATCCTACATGCTTAGACTCGAACAGAGAATGAGATTTCAGTAAGAAAAGAAAGAAGATGCCAGTTTAAGAATGCCATGTGTCACTCAAGTAAGCTCAGTAAAGAAAAAAAGGTATGGTTAAATATTGAATGTTAACACTAGCTTAACTGCTAGAGAACAAGGTATGATGTTAGCTTAGTTTCCAAATAAAGAATGTATGAACGCTAACTTAACTGCTAGGGATAGGAGTATATGATGATATGAACTAAGTGACTGCTTAACTGTTATAAGTAGAACTAGCACAAGTGGACTCACAAAGGGTAGTGGATAAGACACGGAGAGTAACGTGATCAGCTAATCACAGCTGGCCACTGTTATTACATGTTAGCCTTACTATCCTTATACTAAATTGTCACACCCTCAAATTTCCACTAGCGGGGTTTTACCACGAGGCGCGTGACACACCAGGATCTTAACCATTCATCATACCAAACCAACAAACATAAAATATTTAAAACACAGTCTAACTCTCGTCAAAGCACGAGTTTCAAAAAATAAACAAATAGTTTAAAGTCTCGCGGAAGCGTAAAGGATAAACAGTTTTATAACAAGTAACGCGTGCCCAAACATGCACAACCCATAATTCTTAAAGAAATATGAAATGAAGCTCATGCAATTAATAAAAACTCCAAGCAGCATGCTACGTGCTCCCCAGCACTACCTAGCGACCTGGGCAAGTATCAATACTCAAGTGTCAACACAAGGTTGGTGAGTTCATAAATTTAATAAATAAAACAAGTATAATATGAATAAGTAGATTTATTTCTATCAGGTTAGCTAGCCCATTTACAAGCTACTAGACGGTTGAACCGAAGCTGACTGTATGTATGCCTTCTTACCAGGTCTATCACCGACACTGGCGTATAATAGTTAGGTAAATAAAACACTCGTTTTACGACATCACAGCCGTGCTAGCGCGACTAGCCCGAGTGGGGTTTGTCAAACCCAGCAGTACTACTCAATATAACCCCGCGATCCCATCCTATCGGTTCAAAGTAATGTAAGGACTTTCAGTGATATAAAAGCATCTAGTATGAACTTGTGATATAAATAAGAAAATTACAAAAATCCGAAGTATGCCACTGCGTCTTCCTCCAGAAAACCAGTATAGAACCAAGTATGTGTTTTCTCCCCGAAAACATGTAAAAGAAAGATAGTTGGTGTTTTCTCCCCGAAAACATGTGTTAAAGTGGATTGTTTTTCTTCCCGAAAATATGTATGAAAAGTATGAACTCACCTTAAGTATGTAGAAGAGATTCTGCGAACAAGCTTAACGAAAGAAAGTATGCCCGCCTAACCAATACCTAGTACAAGCGTTAAGCTATGAGAATGTGTTCAACAATACGACACCCTAAGACTCGTGTAACGACCCACGCACTCAAACATGGACCTGACCCGACGACTCGTTGGTGATTGACAATAATTTTGACTGTTTCCAATTATTCTAACATGCATCCTATCTCACAACATCATCCGAATATAAAGCAATTATCAATTATTTCGAATCTGTCCAAGAATATTCTAAGACAGATTTTCGCATGCGGAAACTAATTTATTTAACTAGGTATACATTTGAAATAAATTCTATAAAAATTACCACAGAAGAAAGTATAAATTTGGTTTCTCGAGATATTTTTATTATATTTTTTTCTTTGGGTAAAATAGTCACAAAGATTCGATCATCACAGCAGGTACATATTTTACACCAGCCTGCGCAACAAAAAGTATAGGCTTGGAAAAACCTCCAAACCAAACTAAATCAAGCAAGGCCAATTGGGTTAGCTTCCTGACTCAAATTAGGAACTTTCAGTAGTGGAATTAACCCATTTGGCTTTGTCACCATCAAGTTATGATGTCAGGACTGCAAGTCAGAATTCTACTTTACCAGTCAGATTCGACCTACGGTTTTGAAAAATCATAAAAACTATCAAGAACTCGTCCAAAATACAAACTATAACTTTTTGAAAACTAGACTCCAAGTAGAACGTCATGAAATCAAGTTTCGATCAAAACTAAGCATTCTTTATCGATTTACATGTAAAACCATAAGCGAGTGAAATTCTGTCCAGAATCTGATCTAACATAAACCCTAAATAAATCATGTTTCCATCAACCCTAACATTCTAAATCATCAATCTACGATCATATATGTCATATAGCATGTACATCACATATATTTTTCATACCATGCTTCATTTAACATCACAAGAACACACAATGAATCTAGAAAACGACGATTAAGAGGCAGTTACTTACAACTAGCGATAACTTCAATGAAAACACGAACCCTAGCACCTCCTATGCACCCGAAGCCTCCCAAACGACCCAAGAGTTGTAGGGTTTCACTCAAAAACGGCTGGACTTGTTATTAAGTGATCTAGGGTTTTTTTTATACTATATACACGTTTATAACTACTGGCCCAATATTATCATTATTATTATTATTATTATTATTATTATTATTATTCAATGAAAACACGAACCCTAGCACCTCCTATGCACCCAAAGCTTCCCAAACGACCCAAGAGTTGTAGGGTTTCACTCAAAAACGGCTGGACATGTTATTAAGTGATCTAGGGTTTTTTTATACTATATACACGTTTATAACTACTGGCCCAATATTATTATCAATATTATTACTATTATTATCATTATTATTATTATTAGTATCATTATAACCAAGTATGCACAAGTAAACATTTATCAACTAATCAACTAATACGCATATGTAATCGTTTATAATGTAATTGCTTTTGGGTTCGACATTTATCACCAACGCGTATGGACAGATTCGTGTGTGTGCAATTCGTTACCGACTCGTGAGATGTTATGCATGAATGTCTAGGATTTTGGAGCATGTGTTAATGAAATTAACCTGAAAATGCGAGGTGTCACATTATCCCCTTGTTGAATGAATTTTTGTCCCGAAAATTATGTTCATGATATAGATGTAAGAATTAAGATTTGGGTTGTCACATCATCCCCTTGTTGAAAGAATTTCGCCCCGAAATTTCAATTGGTTCATGGGGCCTCGGTTCAGGTAATGAAAATAGATTAGGATATTTTTGTTTCATTTGGTCCTTCCGTTCCCATGTGAACTTCGGTCCACACCTAGAGTTCCAACGGACTTTCACGATAGGCACCTTTGAATGCCTAAGAGTTTTGACACCTTGATCCATGATTTCGACCGGCTCCTCAACAAATCGAAGCTGATTGTTGACTTGAATTTCGTCTAAGGGAATAATGACTGAATCATCGGATACACACTTCTTTAGATTTGACACATGAAAGACATTGTGAACACCATTAAGTTCATCAGGTAAGTCTAGACGGTAGGCTACCGGACCGATTTTCTCCAAAATTTCAAATGGTCCCACGTAACGCGGATTTAATTTGCCTCGTTTGCCGAAACGGATTACACCCTTCTAGGGTGAGACTTTAAGAAGGAACTTATCCCCTTCTTGGAATTCCAAAGGCTTACGACGGTTATCAGCGTAACTCTTTTGACGATCACGAGCTGCTGCCATTTGGTTCCGAATTTGCAAGATCTTTCCGTAGTTTCATGTACTAGTTCAGGTCCGGTAAGCTGGCTTTTGCCCACTTCCGACCAACAGATGGGTGGTCGACATTTACGCCCATACAATGCCTCGTAAGGCGCTGCTTTTATGCTAGTATGATAGCTGTTGTTGTAAGAAAATTCCACCAGAGGGAGGTGACTTTCCCAGTTACTGCCAAAATCGATAGTAACCGGCGAGACCAAGAAATTGTCGGACATCGGTGGGGGTTTTGGGGGTTGCCCGATTTTTAATGGCTTCGACTTTATCCTGATCGACATGTATTCCAGCCTCGTTGACTTCATGTCTGAGGAAGTGGACTTCACGAATCCAAAAGTCGCACTTGGAGAATTTGGCATAGAGTTTCTCCTTTCTCAAGAGATCCAGAATGAGGTGCAAGTGTTCCTCATGCTCCTCCTTATTTTTGGAGTATATGAGGATATCGTCTATGAAGACAATGAAAAATTTGTCAAGGTACGGTTTGCAGACTCGGTTCATGAGGTCCATGAAAACCGCAGAGTTAATCCGAACGGCATGACTAGAAACTCGTAATGGCCATCCCGAGTTCTGAAGGCGGTCTTTGAAATATCTTCATCCCGGACTCTCAATTGGTGATAGCCCAACCTCAGATCGATTTTTGAATAAAAACAAGACCCTTTCAATTGATCAAACAAGTCGTCGATACAAGGAAGTGGATAACGATTCTTTATCGTTAACTTTTTAAGTTCTCGGTAGTCAATACACATCCGAAAAGACCCGTCCTTATTCTTGACGAATAAGACCGGAGCTCCCCATGGAGATATACTAGGTCGGATAAAACCCTTATCCAGAAGCTCTTGGAGCTGAACGGACAGTTCTTGCAGTTCGTTTGGTGCTAGTCGATACGGGGCTCGAGCAATGGGTGCCGCTCCAGGAGTTAAGTCAATGTGAAATTCAACCTGCCTAGGCGGGGGAAGACCAGGCAAGTCTTCAGGGAAAACATCGGTGAAGTCACAAACGATTGGAATATCCTCGATTTTCTTTTCCTCGGTTTTCTTATCGGTGACAAGAGCCAATATGGCGGGATAACCCTTTTGCAGGTATTTTTGGGCTTTCACACAAGAGATGATGCCTATAATGGTATCACTCTTTTCGCCGACGATGGATATAGTTTCCCCGCCAGGGAGAGGAATGCGAATGATTTTCTCTTGGCAAATGATTTCGGCTCGGTTTCTAGACAACCAGTCCATTCCAACCACGACATCAAAGCTGCCGAGTAGAACTGGCATGAGATCAATATCGAACGTATGACCAGAGAGGTTGAGTTTACACCCTTTTAGGATGTGGGGAATTTCGATTAGCTTACCATCTGCGAGTTCTACGTCGTGTTTGGATTTTAAGGGAGTTGGTCTTAAATCGAGTAGCTTGCTAAAACTTGGGGAGACAAAACTCCAGTCAGCCCCGGTATTAAAAATGACAGAAGCATTTGGTATGGTATGGCGAATGGTTAAGATCCTGGTGTGTCACGCGCCTCGCGGTAAAACCCCGCTAGTGGAAATTTGAGGGTGTGACAGATTGGTATCAGATCCATTGGTTTTAGTGAACTAGGTCATTTTTGAGAAACCAGACTATAACCGTTTTCAAGGCTTAAAAAAAAACAGACATGTCAACCCATTAATAGATTTTCATCCATGCTTGCATTGCATACATTGATACATAGCATTCACACACACCTTATGTTACAGGTATGTCAACATCCCCCTCTCAGCCATCCCCTAGTGGTCAGATCCCTACCTCTTCTACTACCTTGAGGCCTATGAAGAAACGACAGTTGGCACCAGTGAATGACACTAAGATCTACGGCAGGTCAACCCACGTCCGTGTGCTTGGAAATCTCGATAATTGGAGTGGTACCCAGATTTACTCGCGGACTACGTGATCTGGAACGTGTTCCCCCTCCTCCTACCTTGAACCCCACCTCGACTAATTCATCTCTACCATCTTTACCTTGTTCTATCGAACAGGCTTTTGCGGCTTTCGTGGCAAGAACTGATCGTGAGTTTCGTCATATGCGAGAGGAAGCCGGCGAAATCACCTGCATAATTGAAAGGGAGGTCATTGCTAGGCTTCAAATGGAGAAGCTCACCGAGGACTTGGATAAATCAAAACAACTTCATAACCAACTGGTGAACTTGGTGCATGAGCAACAAAATCAATTAGCTACTCTAGCAGCTCGTGTGGAGGCGGCCGAAGCTAGAGCAGAGGCGGCCGAGGCAGCAGCTGCTGCTACGGCAGTTGTGCCACAAGCTCCAGACATCGTTGAAGATGAGGAGGAACCTTTCGAGGTTGAGGAAGAAGAGGAAGAGGAGCTGTCTGATGTTTCTTCTGCCGAGAGTGCAAACTAATGTCTTTTCTTTTCGGTTTCTTTCATTTTATGAACTAATATGAGCGTGTTAGGCTCATACAACTTATGGATTTGGAACATTTTGATGATTTTACTTTAAATATTTTGTGATCGGAGTTACAACTTATTTATTTAGGATTATTGTCATTCAAAGTTTGTGATTTTGTTCTGGTTTGCTCATTTACTAAATGTATGCTTATATGACAAATATATCTTGGATATTTTTTTCTCATTTTGGGTATATTGTGGATGAAGGGATATCATGGCGGGAAGAGCTGGTCGCGGGGCATTCACATGACACAGGCATAACTCACTGCATTGATCAACGATCGGGTGAATGAAGCCGTGGCGGCTTATCAGGCTGCTCATCCTGGAGGTGAATATTTGCGTTGCAGATCTAGCTAGTCCTCTTAGAAAACTTTCGTTATGCGTTGTGTAACCAAATCTAACCATTCTCTTGCAAACTCAGGTGAAGAACCGGTTAATCCCCCGGTGTGTACCTTCAAAAATTTTATGGACTGTAAGCCTCACATGTTCAATGGAGCTACTGGTGCTGTAAGCCTCCTCCGTTGGTTTGAAAAGCTCTAGTCGGCTTTCTCCATGTGTAACTGTCCTCAAGAAAATTGGGTCAAATTCGCCTGTGGCATATTGGTTTGAAAAGCTCGAGTCGGCTTTCTCCATGTGTAACTGTCCTCAAGAAAATTGGGTCAAATTCGCTTGTGGCACACTGGAAGATGCGGCTTTAATGTGGTGGAACTCCCAGACTCAGATGTTAGGCTTGGAAGTGGCAAATGCTACTCCTTGGAATTACTTTAAGGAGTTGGTTCGAGAAGAATACTGTCCCCGGGATGAAATTCAGAAACTAGAAACCGAATACTGGAACCTTAAAATGGTGGGATCGGATATCGAGACTTATACTAGTCGCTCTCACGAGTTCGCGAATTTGTGCCCGAACATGGCGACTCCTGCATACAAACGAGTGGAGAGGTACATCCATGGTCTGGCCCCACAAATCCAAGGGATGGTAACTTCATCAAACCCCGGAACAATTCAGCAAGCCATTCGACTAGCACACAAACTTAGTGAGCAGGCTGTGCAACAAGGAACGCTACCCAAGAAAGGTGCACATGCTTCTACCACTGTGGATAACAAACGCAAGTGGGATAGCACTCAAAACAAAAATTCCAACACCCACCAGTCTCAGCAATAACAACCAAGAAAGTTTGACAACCATCGCTCATACAACCAACAACCCACAAAGAACCAGGGTTCGTATCGTGGAAACCTACCAAAGTGCAACAAATGTAATCTCCATCATCATGGAGCTTGCAGAAACCAGTGTCAGCGTTGTGGCAAGTTGGGGCATGTGGCGAAGGACTGCAGGTCTCAACTGCAGGGCAAACAACCAGAGCAACCATCACAGAGGGGAACCGCAAAGGGGTGTTTCAAGTGTGGCAGCGAAGGTCATATTAGGAAAGATTGCCCTCAACTCAACCAAGGCAACAGTAACAACAGTGGAGGCAGCAGTAGCGGGAATAACGGAAATGGTGGTGGTTCTAAAGGAAGGGCCTATGTGATTGGGTCAGGTGAGGTTTATAACGATTCAAATGTCGTTACGGGTAAATTTTATTTGAAAGATCGTTTTGCTTCTGTCATTTTTGATACCGGGGCTAACTAGAGTTTTGTCTCCCCAAGTTTTAGCAAGCTACTCGATTTAACACCAACTCCCTTAAAATCCAAACACGACGTAGAACTCTCAGATGTTAAGCTAATCGAAATTTCCCACAACCTAAAAGGGTGTAAACTCAACCTCTCTGGTCATACGTTTGATTTGATCTCATGCCAGTTCCACTCGGCAGCTTCGATGCCGTGGTTGTAATGGACTGGTTGTCTAGAAACCGAGCCGAAATCATTTGCCAAGAGAAAATCATTCGCATTCCTCTCCCTGGCGGGGAAACTATATCCATCGTCGGCGAAAAGAGTGATACCATTATAGGCATCATCTCTTGTGTGAAAGCCCAAAAATACCTGCAAAAGGGTTTTCCCGCCATATTGGCTCTTGTCACCGATAAGAAAACCGAGGAAAAGAAAATCGAGGATATTCCAATCGTTTGTGACTTCACCGATGTTTTCCCTGAAGACTTGCCTGGTCTTCCCCCGCCTAGGCAGGTTGAATTTCACATTGACTTAACTCCTGGAGCGGCACCCATTGCTCGAGCCCCGTATCGACTAGCACCAAACGAACTGCAAGAACTGTCCGTTCAGCTCCAAGAGCTTCTGGATAAGGGTTTTATCCGACCTAGTATATCTCCATGGGGAGCTCCGGTCTTATTCGTCAAGAATAAGGACGGGTCTTTTCGGATGTGTATCGACTACCGAGAACTTAAAAAGTTAACGATAAAGAATCGTTATCCACTTCCTTGTATCGACGACTTGTTTGATCAATTGAAAGGGTCTTGTTTTTATTCAAAAATCAATCTGAGGTCGGGCTATCACCAATTGAGAGTCCGGGATGAAGATATTTCAAAGACCGCCTACAGAACTCGGGATGGCCATTACGAGTTTCTAGTCATGCCGTTCGGATTAACTCTGCGGTTTTCATGGACCTCATGAACCGAGTCTGCAAACCGTACCTTGACAAATTTTTCATTGTCTTCATAGACGATATCCTCATATACTCCAAAAATAAGGAGGAGCATGAGGAACACTTGCACCTCATTCTGGATCTCTTGAGAAAGGAGAAACTCTATGCCAAATTCTCCAAGTGCGACTTTTGGATTCGTGAAGTCCACTTCCTCGGACATGTAGTCAACGAGGCTGGAATACATGTCGATCAGGCTAAAGTCGAAGCCATTAAAAATCGGGCAACCCCCAAAACCCCCACCGATGTCCGACAATTTCTTGGTCTCGCAGGTTACTATCGTAGATTCATTGAGGGATTCTCAAAAATCTCTCAACCTCTTACAGCTCTGACCTAAAAAGGAATAGCTTACAAATGGAGCCATCCTCAAGAACCGCCTTTCAACTGCTGAAAACCAAACTTTGTAGTGCGCTCATTTTATCATTACCAGACGGAGTGGATGATTTTGTAGTGTATTGCGATGCTTCGATCCAAGGTTTTGGTTGTGTACTTATGCAACGAGACAAGGTGATCGCATACGCTTCTCGTCAGCTCAAAGTTCATGAGAAAAATTATACGACCCATGACCTGGAGTTGGGTGCGGTAATCTTTGCTTTAAAAATTTGGAGACATTACTTGTACGGTACCAAATGCACTATATACACCGATCACAAGAGTCTCCAGCACATCCTAGAGAAAAAAGAGTTAAACATGCGACAACGTCGTTGGGTTGAACTTCTGAATGATTACGGGTGCGCAATAAAATATCACCCGGGTAAAGCAAACGTTGTAGCTGATGCTCTTAGTCGAAAGGAAACCAAACCCAGGCGTGTTCGAGTCTTACAACTAACTATCCATTCTGGTCTGCCCGATCAAATCTGTTCCTCCCAACTCGAAGCCTTAAAAGAAGAGAATAAGAAATCCGAAACTTTCAACGGTGCCGACAAACACCTGGAATTAAAATCTGATGGTCTCCGTTACTTCATGGATCGAGTGTGGGTTCCACTTTACGGAGACTTAAGGGAACTTGTGATGGATGAAGCACATCGATCTAGGTATTCAATTCACCCGGGGTCTGACAAAATGTATCCCGATCTAAAGACATTGTACTGGTTGCCGAACATGAAGGCTGAAATTGCAAATCATGTTAGGAAATACCTCACTTGCGCCAAAGTTAAGGCCGAATACCAAAAACCGTCTGGCCTACTCGTACAACCAGAAATTCCATCCTGGAAGTGGGAACAAATCTCCATGGATTTCGTATCTAAACTTCCCAAATCACCCAGTGGGTGCGATACTATCTGGGTGATTGTCGATCGTTTGACTAAATCTGCGCTGTTTCTCGCAATTAAAGAATCGGACAAGCTGGAGAAGCTTGCTCGTATTTATATAAAAGAAGTGGTGTCTCGTCACGGAGTACCAATTTCAATCATTTCGGATCGTGATGCTCGATTTACTTCTCGTTTTTGGGAATCCTTGCACGAATCTCTTGGCTCGCGGTTGGATATGAGTATAGCATACCACCCACAAACCGATGGCCAGAGCGAGCGTACGATTCAAATGCTGGAGGACATGTTACGTGCATGCGTTATTGATTTTGGCAGTAACTGGGAAAGTCACCTCCCTCTGGTGGAATTTTCTTACAACAACATCTATCATACTAGCATAAAAGCAACGCCTTACGGGCATTGTATGGGCGTAAATGTCGATCACCCATCTGTTGGTCGGAAGTGGGCGAAAGCCAGCTTACCGGACCTGAACTAGTAGATGAAACTACGGAAAAGATCGTGCAAATTCGGAACCGAATGGCGGCAGCTCGTGATCGTCAAAAGAGTTACGCTGATAACCGTCGTAAGCCTTTGGAATTCCAAGAAGGGGATAAGGTCCTTCTTAAAGTCGCACCCTGGAAGGGTGTAATCCGTTTCGGCAAACAAGGAAAATTAAATCCGAGTTACGTGGGACCATTTGAAATTTTGGAGAAAATCGGTCCGGTAGCCTACCGTCTAGACTTACATGATGAACTTAATGGTGTTCACAATATCTTTCATGTGTCAAATCTAAAGAAGTGTGTATCCGACGATTTAGTCATTATTCCATTAGACGAAATTCAAGTCGACGATCACCTTCGATTTGTTGAGGAGCCGGTCGAAATCATGGATCAAGGTGTCAAAACTCTTAGGCATTCAAAGGTGCCTATCGTGAAAGTCCGTTGGAACTCTAGGCATGGACCGGAGTTCACATGGGAACGGAAGGACCAAATGAAACAAAAATATCCTAATCTATTTCCATTACCTGAACCGAGGCCCCATGAACCAATTGAAATTTCGGGGCGAAATTCTTTCAACAAGGGGATGATGTGACAACCCAATCTTAATTCTTACATCTATATCATGAACATAATTTTCTGGAAAAAAATTCATTCAACAAGGGGATGATGTGACACCTCGCATTTTCAGGTTAATTTCATTAACACATGCTCCAAAATCCTAGACATTCATGCATAACATCTCACGAGTCGGTAACGAATTGCACACACACGAATCGGTCCGTACGCGTTGGTGATAAATGTCGAACCCAAAAGCAATTACATTATAAACAATTACATATGCGTATTTGTTGATTAGTTGATAAATGTTTACTTGTGCATACTTGGTTATAATGATACTAATAATAATAATAATATTGATAATAATATTGGGCCAGTAGTTATAAACGTGTATATAGTATAAAAAAACCCTAGATCACTTAATAAAAAGTCCAGCCGTTTTTGAGTGAAACCCTACAACTCTTGGGTCGTTTAGGAAGCTTTGGGTTCATAGGAGGTGCTAGGGTTCGTGTTTTCATTGAATAATAATAATAATAATAATAATAATATTAGGCCAATAGTTATAAACGTGTATATAGTATAAAAAACCCTAGATCACTTAATAACAAGTACAGCCGTTTTTGAGTGAAACCCTACAACTCTTGGGTCGTTTGGGAAGCTTTGGGTGCATAGGAGGTGCTAGGGTTCGTGTTTTCATTGAAGTTATCGCTAGTTGTAAGTAACTACCTCTTAATAGTTGTTTTCTTGATTCATTGTGTGTTCTTGTGATGTTAAATGAAGCATGGTATGAAAAATATATGTGATGTACATGCTATATGACATATATGATCGTGGATTGATGATTTATAATGTTAGGGTTGATGGAAACATGATTTATTTAGGGTTTATGTTAGATCAAATTCTGGACAGAATTTCACTCGCTTATGGTTTTACATGTAAATTGATAAAGAATGCTTAGTTTTGATCAAAACTTGATTTCATGACGTTATACTTGGAGTCTAGTTTTTAAAAAGTTATAGTTTGTAAATTTTGGACGAGTTCTTGATAGTTTTTATGATTTTACAAAACCATAGGTCGAATCTGACTGGTAAAGTAGAATTCTGACTTGCAGTCCCGACATCATAACTTGATGGTGACAAAGCCAAATGGGTTAATTCCACTGCTGAAAGTTCCTACGTTGAGTCAGGAAGCTAACCCAATTGGTCTTGCTTGATTTAGTTTGGTTTGGAGGTTTTTCCAAGCCTATACTTTTTGTTGCGCAGGCTGGTGTAAATTCTGTACCTGCTGTGATGATCGAATCTTTGTAACTATTTTACCCAAAGTACAAAATATAATAAAAATATTTCGAGAAACCAAATTTATACTTTCTTCTGTGGTAATTTTTATAGAATTTATTTCAAAGGTATACCTAGTTAAATAAATTAGTATCCGCATGCGAAAATCTGTCTTAGAATATTCTTGGACAGATTCGAAATAATTGATAATTGCTTTATGTTCGGATGATGTTGTGAGATAGGATGCATGTTAGAATAATTGGAAACAGTTAAAATTATTGTCAATCACCAACGAGTCGTCGGGTCAGGTCCATGTTTGAGTGCGTGGGTCGTTACACGAGTCTTAGGGTGTCGTATTGTTGAACACATTCTCATAGCTTAACGCTTGTACTAGGTATTGGTTAGGCGGGCATACTTTCTTTCGTTAAGCTTGTTCGCAGAATCTCTTCTACATACTTAAGGTGAGTTCATACTTTTCATACATATTTTCGGGAAGAAAAACAATCCACTTTAACACATGTTTTCGGGGAGAAAACACCAACTATCTTTCTTTTACATGTATTCGGGGAGAAAACACATACTTGGTTCTATACTGGTTTTCTGGAGGAAGACGCAGTGGCATACTTCGGATTTTTGTAATTTTCTTATTTATATCACAAGTTCATACTAGATGCTTTTATATCACTGAAAGTCCTTACATTACTTTGAACCGATAGGATGGGATCGCGGGGTTATATTGAGTAGTACTGCTGGGTTTGACAAACCCCACTCGGGCTAGTCGCGCTAGCACGGCTGTGATGTCGTAAAACGAGTGTTTTATTTACCTAACTATTATACGCCAGTGTCGGTGATAGACCTGGTAAGAAGGCATACATACAGTCAGCTTCGGTTCAACCGTCTAGTAGCTTGTAAATGGGCTAGCTAACCTGATAGAAATTTGAAATGCGAAAAATCTACTTATTCATATTATACTTGTTTTAGTTATTAAATTTATGAACTCACCAACCTTGTGTTGACACTTGAGTATTGATACTTGCCCAGGTCGCTAGGTAGTGCTGGGGAGCACGTAGCATGCTGCTTGGAGTTTTTATTAATTGCATGAGCTTCATTTCATATTTCTTTAAGAATTATGGGTTGTGCATGTTTGGGCACGCGTTACTTGTTATAAAACTGTTTATCCTTTACGCTTCCGCGAGACTTTGAACTATTTGTTTATTTTTTGAAACTCGTGCTTTGACGAGAGTTAGACTGTGTTTTAAATATTTTATGTTTGTTGGTTTGGTATGACGAATGGTTAAGATCCTGGTGTGTCACGCGCCTCGCGGTAAAACCCCGCTAGTGGAAATTTGAGGGTGTGACATTAATGGTTCCTTAAGTGATGACGTTTGTGTTTCTTTATAGAATACGAATGGCTGGAGCTAGGAAAGTTGCTGGAAAGGGAGGACGTATGGGATGTCATGGTAGGCCACATATTGTCCGAGAACCTTATGTAAAATCAGCTGCTAACACAAGGGAAGAAGGAAGATCAGCTGGTCGAAACCCGAGTAACAAAGAAGGGTATCAACTTAACCCTGCTGTTCAAGATGCCATTGCTCAAGCGGTAGTAGCTGCTGCGAAGAATTGGAATCCCGAAAAGTCAGCTGGGAGTCATGCGAAGACTGCTGAGAAGTCTGGGGAAAAGAATTAGAAAGATGATGAAGGAGAGAAGGAGGCCTCAAGTGTGGTTAAGTCGGTGCAAGTCGATGATAGGAAAAGGGGCCGAGGTGGGTGCAACTATAAGTCTTTCAAAGGCTGTGACCCACCGAATCTAACTGGCTTGGGAGACGGAATCGCTGATCTCCAATGGATAACCATGATAGACAAGGTTATCAGAATTAGCGAATTCCGTCCCGACCAAGCTGTGGGTTACGCCACCCAATATTTTGGTGATGAAGCCATGTACTGGTGGGAATCTATTGTACAGAGGAAGACCCGGGAAGAAATCAAAGCTATGAGATGGGATGATCTGAAGGAATTGGTGATGAAAAAGTTTTGTGCAGATGCAGAGGTTGAAAGGGTTGAAATGAAATTCTTGAGTCTGAAGGCGGGTAAGATGACACAACGCGAATACACCACTGTATTCAACCGCATGTCCAGGTTGGTGCCAAACTTGGTGAACACTGAGGCCAAGCGGATCAAGTGTTACCTTCGGGGACTGCCTCAGAATGTTCACGTCTTGGTCAAGGCTGGTAGACCGGGTACTTTTGATTCTACTGTAGGGCTGGCAGAAATGGTTTACGACGATTTGTCGGCAGATGATGTGGTGGCGGAAGAGAAGAAGGATAAGAAGTGGGTCGCTTCTCCTAAACGACCTGGTACTAAGTTGTGGAACCCCAAGAACAAACAACCGAGAGTTTGGGAGAAGAGGTCGTGTAAGACATGTGGAAAGATGCACGGTGGTGAGTGCAAGTGGAGTAGGAGTTCTGATGTTTGTCACAAATGTGGGAAGGCTCACGTTGGGGAATGAAGGCTTGGGTCTAATGCGTGTTATAAGTGTGGGAAGGTAGGACATTATGCCAATGAGTGCAGTGCAAAGCCAACATGCTACAAATGTGGTAAGACAGGCCACATGGCAAGGAAGTGCACTAATGGTGAATCTGGAGGAAGTGGAAAGAAAGATGCTGATCAAGCAAGACCAAGGACTAGAGCCTACATGCTGACCCAAGAACAAGCCAGACAGATTCATGATGTTATGACTGGTATGTTCTTAGTAAACGGTATGTCTGCTTCCGTACTATTTGATTCGGGTGCGAATAAAAGTTTTGTAGCTACACCATTTAGCAAACTAGCTAAAATGAAATGTTGCCGAGTGTCTGAAACCTTCATTGTAGATACCGCTAGTGACACCTCGGTGACAATAATGAAAATGGTTAAGAATTGTAAGATAGAATTAGAGGGACATGAGTTCCCTGTTACTTTATATGTTATGACCTTAGGAGGGTTCGATGTAGTTTTGGGAATGGATTGTTTGTCTGAATACGAAGCTCAGATAGTGTGTAAGAGTAGGATAATAAAGCTAAAGTTCTTGTATGGTAGTGCGGTGACGGTGATAAGGAAAGTTCAGGGCATAACGTCATTTCGATGATAAAAGCCAAAGGGTTATTAAGATGAGGGTGTGGTGCTTACCTGGCGTATGTTGTCAACGCTATGGCCTAGACAAAAAAAATGAAAGACGTTCCTATCATGCGCGACTACCAGAAGTATTTCCTGAGGATCTTCCGAGGTTACCACCAGATCGAGAGATAGAATTCCAGATAGATTTATTACCAGGAGCCCAGCCCGTCGCGAAAGCGCCTTACCGTCTAGCGCCGTCCAAGATGAAAGAATTGGTGTCCTAAATGCAAGAACTCCTAAACAAAGGTTTCATAAGACTAAGTGTTTCCCCGTGGGGCTCACCGGTGTTGTTCGTGAAAAAGAAGGATGGAATTATGAGAATGTGCATAGATTATTACGAGCTGAACAAGCTTACTGTAAAGAATATATATCCTATGCCAAGGGTTGATGATCTGTTTGACCAACTGCAAGGTTCATGTTGGTTCTCACGAATCAATCTCAAATCAGACTATCATCAATTGAAAGTGAAAGAGACAGACATCCCTAAAACAGTGTTTCGGACGCGGTATGGACAATACGAGTTCCTCGTGATGTCATCCGGTCTAACAAATGCTCCTGCAGCATTTATGGATATGATGATAAGGGTGTGTCGGTCGGTGTTGGATAAGTCAGTTATCGTCTTCATCGATGATATATTGATTTATTCAAAAAGCGAGTCTGATCATGCCGAGCATCTGATAGAAGTATTGGAGACTCTGAAGAAAGAGAAGTTGTATGCTAAGTTTTCGAAATGCGCGTTCTGGTTGCGAGAAGTGCAATTTCTAGATCACGTGATCAATCCTGAAGGGATTACCGTGGACCTAGCGAAGATTGAGGCGATAAAAGATTGGAAGACTCCACATAATCCGACTGACATAGCTTCTTAGGGTTAGCTGGTTACTATAGGAGATTCATCGAAGGTTTCTCCAAAATAGCCGCACCGTTGACCGGTATGACCCTAAGGTCGGTAGTCTTCAGTTAGGTAAGTTTCAAGAAGAAGCTTTTGAGGAATTAAAGAAAAGACTCACGCAAGATCCAATCCTTGCTTTGCCCGATGGTGATGAGGATTTGGTTGTTTGTGCTGATGCTTCGCATCTTGGGTTAGGTTGCGTGTTGATGTAACAAGGAAAGGTGATAGCTTATGCGTCTAGACAGTTGAAAGTCCACGAGAGTACTTATCCGATGCATGATTTAGAGCTAGCAGCGGTAGTGCATGCTCTAAAGATGTGGAGACATTATCTGTATGGTACTAAGTGTACAATTTACACGGATCATAAAAGTTTAAAGTACTTCTTCGAGCAGAAGGAATTGAACATGAGAAAGAGAAGATGGTTGGAGTTGATTAAGGATTATGACTGTGACATTAAGTATTACCCTGGTAAAGCTAATGTGGTCGCTGACGCGCTAAATCGTAAGAATGAGGAAGTCATTGCAACAGTGAAGTCATACCAGATGATTATGAATTCAAGTCTCTTTGAAGAAATCATCAAAGTGCAGTCAGAGGTGCTGGTAGACGAAGGGCTAGTAAAGAAAGAAAGGATTTTCGGTCAGCAAGACGAGTTGATGGAAAACACTCATGGTGTTAAGGTTAGGTTTGACTGTATGTGGATTCCACGCCATGGAAATCTTAGAGGTCGAATCTTAGACGAAGCTCATAAGTCAAGGTATTCAGTTCATCCAGGAACCACAAAGATGTACCAAGATTTGAAAAGAGATTACTAGTGGCCAGGAACGAAAAATGATGTAGTGGATTATGTTAGTAAGTGCTTAACTTGATTACAAGTCAAAGCCGAACATCAGAAGCCTTATGGGAAAATGCAACTGCTAGAGATACCAGGATGGAAATGGGAACACATCATCATGGATTTCATAACTAAGCTACCTCATAAAGCTAAACATCATGATACCATCTGGGTGATTGTTGACCGTTTGACCAAGAGTGCTCACTTTCTGCCTATACGAGAGGCTATCTCGTCAGAAACGTTAGCAAGCTTGTTCATAAAAGAGGTTGTTGACGGGTGGTCCATTGGACAACCCTTAAGTGATATAAGACCGTTAATAACCATGCATACAATCGGTTTATTTTGTGGAATTAGTTGACTATGGTTACTCATATAATTGCAGGTAGGATAAGATAGAGGATGTAATTACGAGAACGTGGGCGAAAACGGTGAAGAAAACGGAGTTGAAACGAGAAAGTTATGAAGAAAACAAGAAGGCCTTGTTAAAGGCCACCGTAGCTTACGGTGGCCTCTGAAGAAAATCACACCGTATGGCAGTTTTAAGCCACCGTAGGGCATTTTTAAGCCACCGTAAGCTACGGTGGCCACCGTAGCTAACGGTGGGACTAACGTTGAATCTTGTAACTGTTGGAATTACGTATGCCCGAGACACATATTTATATTAATGTGGCTAACTGTGTTTGATCCAAGTCGGGTCATACCCAATAACAAGCTAGACAACACCAAATGTATTCTTTTAATGATTTGATCATTTAAACGAATACCGAACACTACGTGTTTAGAAAATTGGTTTTCTAAACAAACACACTTGAGGATTTAAATAAATTATCTGGATAATTTGTTTATATAAATTAATTATTTAATTGGTTAAATAATTACATAAATGTATGTGCATTTTATAAAAATGAGTTTTATAAAATAAGAGATGGAGATATTTAAATGTTAAAACAAAAAAAAAAAAAAAAAAAAAAAAAAAAAATAACAAAACCGGCCACCCCATGTGGGTGGGTGGTTTGTCCATTTATTATTTTGTCCTTTTGTGTTGACATCTCCTTTATACATCTCCAATCACAACACATGCAAAGCATCACTCC
Source organism: Bidens hawaiensis (assembly GCF_021521415.1). Lineage (NCBI taxonomy): Eukaryota > Viridiplantae > Streptophyta > Magnoliopsida > Asterales > Asteraceae > Bidens > Bidens hawaiensis. The sequence goes on along the minus strand of NW_027499579.1, from coordinate 29,030 downwards.
TCTCTCCATTTTGAATTCAAGTTTTGAATCAAAAACTCTCTACTTCCCTCTCCTAAAACTCACGGCCAACCTTGGCATTTTGGGAGAGCTTGGTGAGCTTGTTTTGGTGTTCAAGAATCCTAGCAAATAACTTGGTGTTGTTGCAAAAGGCTTGGGGTATCACTCTCTTGAGGTTTTCTTCTTTGGAGGCTTGCCTTTCATTCATCATCCCCTTCAACAACCTACATCTTCCTATAAGGTATAAGGAGGTACATTTACATTTTGTGAGCATATTGTTCTTGTAATATTGATCCTTGTTCATTGGGTTTTAGTTTTAACATAATGGTATGTTCTTTAACAAGTATTAAGATATAAGCTTCCGTTGCGTTTTCTAGTTAAATATGGTTAACTTGACTTTGATAAACTTGTTTAAAACCCAACAATGGCATCAAGAGCCGGTTACAAGGACTTATGCTCCTTGCATGTTCATAGATTTCGGTTTTTTCATGGGTGAAAAGGGGTCCGAAATTTTGGTGGATTTTACCCCTCATGGTTTTGTAAGATCTTGACATGCATGCAAAGATCTTAGGAAACCATTACTAACATTTGGATGTTGAAAATATCAAAATTGCAAAATTTTGGGGGGGGGGGGTTGAGCCGTAGCCTCCTTTGGGGGGGGGGGGGGGCTGCCTTTTTTTGATGTATTTAGGCATTGGTTGCTTAGGTTGCATGCTTAGAACATTTGGTATGTTTGGATGTGTCATAACCGAAACCGAGACCTTGGATGTGTTGATTGTTGTTATGTGTATGTTGGTTATATTTATTATTCAATATGGTTGTAATAATTCATATTTTAGGCTTGTGTAATTTATTTATTCATAAGTTGGTATGTAATAAATAGATTAGTTGCATTTTCTTTGTTTTAGAAAAATATGTATTAGGATACATTTTGTAAAAATTGAAGATGCAAGAATTGGTGGATTTGGGCCTTGGACCAAATTTTGGGCTTGTTGAGCCTCACCGGCCCATCATGGGATTCAAGCCCATTAAGCCCATAAATTTCACTCTTGGGCCCAAGAAGACTTTTGGAAGTTTGGAGCCCATTTACAAGCCCAACAAGAACACAAACAACTTGGAAAGGATACTTGAAGCATTTGGATGCAAGGTCAAGTGGGAGTCAACATTCCATCCTTGTGTCATGTTTTGTCCCTTAGGTGAGACTTATGACCTATACTTGTTTCGGCTAACAAGTATGGTCAAACTTAGCGGTTCTCGGTTATGACTATATTTTGCATGTATGCTTGGTTGTTTGTTTTACTTTATGTAATGTGTGGTTGATAGATATTAGGATATCCAAACCGTCACATAGGAACGACAACTAGCATAAAACGGGTTCTAATATATATTTGGTAATATCGCGTCAATTAGTTAATAAAATGGGTTTATTAAAACTAAGCGATTACTCACATATAATAAAATTGGTTTTATTATAACTAGAACCTTGAAAATTGGTTTTCAAAATCGCCATATTACTAAATGCATGTTAGGATATGGCATAATGTTTTTCAAACTAGAATATTGGAAAACTTAAAAATCCCTTTTTCATAATTACCAAGGAAACAAGTCTAACACCATCCTTTTGTAAGACACTTAACGTGTTAGGAAACTTTAAATGGGATAAAGGTCACCTAACCATTTTAGAGCAAACTAATATACTTAAGGTAATATTAACATAATTGTGGGATAAAGGTCACCTAACCACTTGTATGTTAATCTTACATGTTTATACAAGTAGGACGACTTGAATTGGAAACCATGTGATAAAGGTCACCTAAGCATGGGGTCCAATGGTGTTGATGGGATAAACATGCCAACACGAAATAAGGATTTCGAATGGTCCCATACCTCTAGAAGTTGCAAAGGGTTGCAATTGTCAAGGTTGACTACCTTGTTAAATCAAATAACGGGATAAAGGTCACCTAACCAAAATTTGATTTATCGTTGGATTCTAGAATTTAATTATTATTTTAAAATTTGGAATAAAAGGGTATTAATAATTAAATTGTTTATAATACTAAAATAAAACTTTGTTAAATTTTGTAGATGGCCGCTAACAATGCAAACACCTCTACCCATAACACCCGTAACCTATCCTTAAGAACCATCCTTGAAAAGGATCGTCTAAACCATAATAACTTTATGGATTGGTATCGCAACTTGAGAATAGTTCTCAAGCAAGAAGAGATATCATATGTCTTAGACGATCCCATTCCCGACGAGCCTAACGTGGAAGATGAAGAGGCTTATTACGATTGGGTCAAGTACACCAAAGATTCGGTACAAGCCTCTTGCCTCATGTTAGCAACTATGATTCCCGAAATCCAAAAGGATTTCGAGCATCATGGGGCATACGACATGATAACTCAATTGAAGGAAATGTTCCTTCAACAAGCTAGAGCGGAACGTTTCGAAACGGTTCGAGCGTTTCATGCATGTCGTATGGAGGAAACCCAAAGCGTCTCATCTTATGTCCTAAAGATGAAAAGCTACATTGAAAAGCTTCGTAGGTTGAATTGTCCCGTCTCTAATGAGTTGGCTACGGATTTGATCCTCAACTCTTTGACCAAAAGGTTTGAAACCTTTGTCATGAACTATAACATGAACGGGTGGGACAAAAGCATTGGTGAGCTTCACGCAATGCTAAGAACGGCCGAAGCGGGAATGGGTAAAAGGGTTTTACCCGTTCTAACAATCAATGAAGGCAAAAGGGGACATAACTCCAACCCCAAAGCAAGTGTTGCTAAGGGCAAGGGCCACGTTCAAGGAAAGGGAAAGAGGAAAGCCATCACGCCCTACAAACCGAAGGAAAAGAAGCAAAAGGTTGCGACACAAGATCCATGCTTTGAGTGTGGAGAGATAGGACATTGGAAAAGGAATTGTCCGACCTATCTCAAAGCGTTAAAAGATAAGAGGGATGCGGAGCAAACCTCAGGTATTATCTTTACTATATATGTTGAACTAAATGTTATTTCTTCAAATACATGGGTACTTGATACCGGATGTGGAACTCACATTTGCAATTTGTTGCAGGGGTTCAAAAGAAGTAAGCAACTCAACAAAGGGGACATTAGTCTCTTTATGGGCAATGGAGCAAGAGTTGAAGTCCAAGCTCAAGGAGACTACATGTTAAAGCTTCCAAGTGGTTTGGAAGTAATTTTGAAGAATGTTTTGTATGCTCCTAAGTTAAGGAGAAACATTATTTCCGTGTCCCTTTTGAAACAATGTGGCTTTGATTTTAAATTTATGGATTATGATATTCATGTTTTGATGAATGGCATATTTTATTTTAAAGCTATACCCATGAATGGTATATATGAAATAGATCAAAGTGGTATGTCACATAGTAGTTCAATGTATAATGTCAACACCAAGAAACTCAAGAAGGACTTGGGTGATCCCTATCTTTGGCATTGTCGCCTTGGACATATAAGCAAGAATCGCATGCAAACTCTTCGCAAGAGTGGTATTCTAGAAACCAATGAGTTTGATTCATTTGATGTATGTGAATCTTGTTTACAAGGCAAAATGACAAAGCAACCCTTTAATAAAACTTTTGAAAGGTCAAAAGAATTATTGGGTATCATACATTCGGATGTATGTGGTCCTTTTAGACCAATGACTAGGAATGGTGAAAGATACTTCATTACCTTTATTGACGATTATAGTCGATATGGTTATGTGTACTTAATGAAACACAAAGATGAAGCTTTTGAAATGTTCAAAGACTTCAAAGCTGAAGTAGAAAGACAACTCAAAACCACAATCAAAGTACTTCGTAGTGATAGAGGAGGTGAATACCTAAGTAGTGTTTTTCAAGATCATCTTAAGAGTTGTGGAATTATTTCACAACTTACTCCACCTGGAACACCACAACATAATGGTGTGTCTGAAAGGAGAAATCGTACCCTATTAGATATGGTTCGATCGATGATGGCTAGAAGCACTTTACCTCTATCATTTTGGGGCTATGCTTTACTTTCCGCTGTTCGCATATTGAATATGGCTCCAACCAAGAAAGTGGAGAAGACACCTTTTGAAGTATGGCATGGAAAGGCTCCATCGCTATCATTCTTAAAAGTTTGGGGTTGTGAAGCTTATGTAAAGCAATACACCCCAAACAAATTAGAAGTCCGATCCACTAAGTGTATCTTTATAGGTTATCCTAAAGATGATTTAGGATATTACTTTTACGATCCTAGTGAGCAAAATGTTATTATTGCTCGAAAGGGTAAGTTCTTGGAAACTAAGTTCCTTGAGGAAGGAACTAATAGTAGAACAGTGAAATTTGATGAGGATCAAGAATCACAAGATGATACACAATTGGTTGATACTAGCACTCAACAAGAGGTTGTTGAAAGTGATCAAGTGGTTGATCAAAACACACAAAACGTTCGCAGATCTGGTAGAATTAGCAATCCACCTGAAAAATATGGATTTTTTGTAGAAGGTTGCTACGTGGTAGATTCGGATGAACCAACCACATACCGTGATGCAATGTCCAAGAATGATTGTGACAAATGGCTTGAAGCCATGAACGTTGAGATGCAATCCATGTATGACAACCAAGTTTGGGAATTGGTTGAACCACCACTCAACTCCAAAGCTGTTGGAAGTAAGTGGGTTTTCAAAAGAAAAACGGATATGCATGGAAACTTGGATACTTATAAAGCAAGACTTGTAGCTAAAGGTTTCACTCAAACTCAAGGGGTTGATTATGATGAAACTTTTTCGCCTGTGGCAATGCTAAAGTCTATTAGGATATTATTTGCCATAGCCGCACATTATGATTATGAAATTTGGCAAATGGATGTCAAGACCGCTTTCCTAAATGGATATCTTGAGGAAGATGTCTATATGGTTCAGCCTGAGGGTTTTGTCGATCCGAAACATCCTAAAAAGGTATGCAAGTTAAAGAAATCAATCTATGGATTGAAACAAGCATCTAGAACTTGGAATCATCGTTTTGATGAAGAAATCAAAAATTTTGGGTTCATCAAGAACGCTGATGAGGCTTGTGTGTATAAAAAGGCTAGTGGGAGTATAATTACCTTCTTAGTATTGTATGTCGATGACATTCTACTATTTGGAAATGACATTCCAACCATGGAAAGCGTTAAGGCTTGGCTTGGAAGTAGATTTTCCATCAAGGATCTTGGTGAAGCTGCCTATATTTTGGGAATAAAGATCTATAGGGATAGGTCAAGGCGCTTGATAGGTTTGAACCAAAGTACATACATTGATAAAATCTTGAAAAGGTTCAAGATGGAAAACTCCAAGAAAGGTTTTGTACCTATTCAAAGAGGGACCATATTGAGTTCAGCTCAATGTCCAAGCTCAAAGGGTGAGCAAGACATGATGAAACAAATCCCATATGCTTCTGCTATAGGATCCATCATGTATGCGATGATATGTACTAGACCGGATGTGTCATGCGCTTTGAGCATGACAAGCAGATACCAACAGAATCCAGGAGACAGTCATTGGATGGCTGTTAAGAACATATTGAAATACCTTAGGAGGACTAAGGATATGTTTCTGATATATGGATCTGGTGAGGAGGAACTCGCTATAAAAGGTTACACGGATGCAAGCTTCCAAACTGATCGAGATGATTCTCGATCACAATCTGGGTATGTGTTCACTCTTAATGGAGGAGCTGTCTCTTGGAAGAGCTCAAAACAGGAAGTGGTAGCATTGTCCACTACAGAATCAGAATACATCGCCGCTTCATTGGCAGCTCAAGAAGCTGCATGGTTGAAGAAATTCATTACCGATCTAGGGGTGGTCTCTTCCATTCAAGACCCCCTAGAAATCTTTTGTGACAACGAGGGTGCGATTGCTCAAATCAAGGAACCTCGTTCGCACCAAAAGACAAGGCACATAGAGCGGAGATTCAACTACATAAGGGATGAAGTTGAAAAGGGAAAGATATGTATTCGCAAAGTTGGAACTGATCAAAATCTTGCGGATCCATTTACGAAGCTCCTAGAAAGACCGAAACATGAGCGTCATGCGAGTGGCTTAGGACTTCGATATTCTAGTAATTGGATTTGATCTATTTTGTATTAAAGTTTAAAAGACTTTTGTAATTTAACTCTTTTATGTGATTATAGAATCTTGAGTTAAATTCTAATTTTGCATGTTTAATCCATGAATAAGTTATCTTATTCTAAAAGTCCGTAGTCGATCACATTTGTGGGAACAAATATGAAGCAAGACTATTATGAACTAGGATTGGTGGATATTCATAAGAAATGAATATGGAGCATAGGTTTGCTGCCAAAGTTCATAGATATTTGTGGGATACAAATATTGGACTGACCCGCTCTCAATATTACTACATGGAGTCGATTGACTTGATCATTAGTAATCTTGAGTAAAGGAGAATTTCATATTATCCTTAGACCTGAGATGTATATTGGGTCTTGATTTTCACCAAGTATTACACTTTGACTCTCCCCTTCGCTATTCGTAAAAGATGGTACATAAGGATGAGCTCAGGTGGAGTATAAAGTGATAGTGAGAGGCGTATACAGTCAAGACGGAATTTGTTCCTCTTATGTGTTGAGAGTTTAGATGTCTAAGGCCTGATAAAGTTGAATTGTAAAGAGAATGATCACCTATGTCTCTTAGATTCAACATGACATCTAGTAACAAAGGGATATAATGATAGATTCACCTAAATCATATCAAGTAAGGGACTTGAAGGGATGATGTTATTGAATGGCACTTCGTCAAACACATTAGGGGTGGTGAACTGTTGTTAGGCGGTATTCACCACTTGCATTAATTTTCTATGTATCTCGTGCAAGTGGGAGATTGTTGGAATTACGTATGCCCGAGACACATATTTATATTAATGTGGCTAACTGTGTTTGATCCAAGTCGGGTCATACCCAATAACAAGCTAGACAACACCAAATGTATTCTTTTAATGATTTGATCATTTAAACGAATACCGAACACTACGTGTTTAGAAAATTGGTTTTCTAAACAAACACACTTGAGGATTTAAATAAATTATCTGGATAATTTGTTTATATAAATTAATTATTTAATTGGTTAAATAATTACATAAATGTATGTGCATTTTATAAAAATGAGTTTTATAAAATAAGAGATGGAGATATTTAAATGTTAAAACAAAAAAAAAAAAAAAAAAAAAAAAAAAAAAAATAACAAAACCGGCCACCCCATGTGGGTGGGTGGTTTGTCCATTTATTATTTTGTCCTTTTGTGTTGACATCTCCTTTATACATCTCCAATCACAACACATGCAAAGCATCACTCCTCTCTCCATTTTGAATTCAAGTTTTGAATCAAAAACTCTCCTTCCCTCTCCTAAAACTCACGGCCAACCTTGGCATTTTGGGAGAGCTTGGTGAGCTTGTTTTGGTGTTCAAGAATCCTAGCAAATAACTTGGTGTTGTTGCAAAAGGCTTGGGGTATCACTCTCTTGAGGTTTTCTTCTTTGGAGGCTTGCCTTTCATTCATCATCCCCTTCAACAACCTACATCTTCCTATAAGGTATAAGGAGGTACATTTACATTTTGTGAGCATATTGTTCTTGTAATATTGATCCTTGTTCATTGGGTTTTAGTTTTAACATAATGGTATGTTCTTTAACAAGTATTAAGATATAAGCTTCCGTTGCGTTTTCTAGTTAAATATGGTTAACTTGACTTTGATAAACTTGTTTAAAACCCAACAGTAACAACCTTATAAACTCGTTTTAGGGTTGGCTTTTGACATTATTATCACATCTTTTCATCTAAGAACGATCCTAGGGCGATTTTGAGAGCTTCGTGATCAATTGTGAGTGTGGTAATCATTAGTAACTCTATTTTGATTTATATGCAAACTATAATCGAAGAGATAACGAACCGAATCATGCTCGGCTAATTTCTTTTGTGTTTTGCCTCGGATTGTAAGGTTTATTATGTTTGTTTGGTTGAATGTTTAGACAAATTCTGAGATAATATTTGATCTTATTGATTTCATTATTATGGTGTTTATGTATTGATTGATAGATTATTAGTTTATCAATTTTTTGTTCTAAACCGTCAGTTCTTGGTTCTTTAAGTAATCAAAGATTAATTGGGAGGGATTTAGGGTTAGATAAACTAGTTGGTTTGTGATTGATCACCTTGCGTTGTATAATCCAAGTACTTGATCTTCATTTATCGCATTCGTTTACATAAACATGAACTTTACTTATTGTTCATCTCAGTTAAACATTAACCGTAACATTCATGGAAACCTGAAACCGAGGGAAGACATATTTTCACATATTGATTAAAACTAGTTTATTGCTTTAGTTCTTTTCGTTAAACCAAACAACCAAATATTTGAATTTACTTTTTGCATTTAGTTTAATATAGTTAAATTTTACAGCTACTCAGTAACTCACTTTCCACAAACTCCCTGTGTTCGATACCCGCTTATCGCTATCTAATAGTTGTAATCGGTTTATTTTTGAGTGAGTCTTCGACCTCACGTCAAAATTTTGGCGCCGCTGCCGGGGAGTAGTGCGCAACGTGTGTTAGTTAGTAGTTTTTGATTGTTATTTTCGGTTTTATGCTAGTTGTGTTAGTGTGCAGGTACCTACAGGTGTATGCATACTAGAAGATCTAACAGGTCATCACTGCTAGTTATTGATCCCGAGATTGACAAAACACTTCGAAGAAACCGAATCTTACTTAGGGAGAATAAGTTTCTTGGTTCTCCAACAGCATCAAACAACATGGATTCACAAGTTTCCACTTCGGGTCAACTAGTCCCGACCACACCTCCACCAATCACTACTAATATACAAACAACATCAAGTGAACTTCAACCACCACCCACAACTGAACCCATCAATGCTCAATTCACCTATGCAACATCATCTACATTGCCACCTATTACCAACCTTTTTCCTACCTTTGGTGCGTCATCATCATCTCAACAATATCAACCACCACCACCCTTTCAACAATCACAATCAAACTATCAATACCAAGCCCCGTTTATGGAACATTCAAGAACATAAGGTGACGGATATGGGTTTGACAGTGAATTGAATGGGTATGAAGTGGAAGGTTACTACACGGGAGGTGATGGAAGTCAAAGGGTAAATCCGGGAAATTTGGCCTATGGTCAATGGCAACATCCGGAATCGGTGCAAGGGTTTAATAGACAAACACCACCGGTTGTTCAACAACCGCATCAACAACAACCGGTAGTTGTCCAACAAAACGTGCAACCACCACCGATTCACCAACTAGTTCAACAACCACCGGTTGTTGTGAATCAACAAGTTCCGCCACCAATTATTCAACAACCGCAAAGGCAACCTCAAGATCCACAATTTCAACAACAAATGCCCCAACCACAGTTTCAACAACAGTTTGTGCAGTCAAGGCCCGTTTATAGGCAAATGTGTCAACCAAGGGTACCCATGGGTGTACCAAGAAGGCATGCAAGAGAGATGGTAAGGGGGATTGAAGCCCATTTCCGACCCATAATTACTAATAATCCGTCTCCGGTGGTTATCCCTCTCAATAATCAAGGGAGGACATTTGAAGTAAGAACAAATTCACTTCAAAGTCTTCCGAAGTATAAAGGTCTAGCAACGGAGGAACCTTACTTTCACTTGGAGGCATATACTCCATTTGCAACACAATTGGGGGTCAAGGTTTTACATCGGATGATGTGAAGTTGGTTTTGTTTCAGTTTTCATTGGAAGACGAGGCAAAGAAATGGTTTTACACTTTGCCTTCCGCGTCTGTTTATACTTGGGCCGAAATGCAACAAAGATTTTTAGAAGAATTTTACACGGCCCAAAAGACCAATGATGCGAGAAGAAGTTTGAGAACCTTCCAACAACAATCGGGGGAAATGTTTCATGAAGCATTCGAGAGGTTTAACATGATGATCAAGAATTGTCCACATCATGGTATTGCTTTATGGGAGTTGTTGAATGCATTTCCTGAGGGTTTGAGTATGGAAGATGAACGGGATTTGCGGTTGATCACTAATGGTACATTTGGTACAAATTATGAACAGACGATTGGGCGTATTTGGAACAAATGGCTGTTACTTCAAAGAGAAAGGCTCAAACCGGTAGAAGAGCGAGACCGGCGATTGGTAGACCGCAAGTGCAAGCTGTGGAAGAAGGAAATGTACAAACCACTAATCAAGTAATCAATGTTTGTACAAATTGTAATGAGTTGGGTCATGCAATGGAGATATGCACGGTAGGTCACTGGTGGAAGAGGTGAATGCACTTCAAGGAGGAGGTGGTAGAAATTACAACATGAACTCCAACACCTACCACCCCGGGTTAAGAAATCACCCGAATTTTCGATATGGACACCCGGCCACGCAATCTAACCCGAATTTTCAAGGAAATCAAGGCAATAATGTTCCTCGCCAACAATATAATAACCAAGGTAATTTTCATGGCGGGAACAATCAAGGGTTTCAAGGTCAAGGGGGTGGCGGTCAAAGTGGGTCAACGGGTCAAAGTTCATCGAGTGGAAATGTGGTTATGGACATGTTGAAGTTGATGCAACAAAACATGCAACGAAGAAATCAACTCGACGAAATTCGCATGCAAAAGGATGAAGTTAGAGATAAAGCCATCCAATCGTTGACCACTCAAATTGGTCAACTTGCAACCGATGTGGCGAATTTGAAGAAAAATAGCTCGAGTTTAAAGAAGGGGAACAACGTGCATATCAATGAGGTAAGTCTTTTACCTAATTTTGAAATTTCTAGTGTTCAAGTTGACCCAACACCAAAGTTTGTTGAGGGGGGTGGTGGAAGAAATTAGTGATGAGATTGAAAATGTGGTTAATTATGAAACAATTTTTCAAAATAACTCTGAATTACAACCGAATGAAACATCTTTTTGTGAAAATTGTTTTTGTGATAAATGTTTAAATGGCAAATTAACCAAAATAAGGGATGAGGGGGTTGATAATGATATTATCCCGAGTAAACTTCAAGACCCAGGAGTGCCCCTTTTATCAATCCAAATTGGTGAATTTAAAACTAATCGGGCACTGCTAGATCTTGGAGCATGTGTTAGTATCATTCCCGGTAGTTTATATGATCAGTATGAGTTTGGTCCGCTACAATGAGTAAACACCACCATGGTTTTAGCGGATCAAACCCATACACTTCCCCGAGGAATGCTAAATAATGTGATGGTACATGTGGAGGATTTCTGTTACCCAGTTGACTTTTTAGTACTTGATTATGCGAAAAATGTAACTAACACGCAACCCACGGTCATATTGGGTAGACCCTTTCTTGCCACTTCACTTGCAGTGATTGATTGTGCTAAAGGGACATTGGGAATTAAATTTGGGAATCGTGATAAACGGTTATTATTATTTGAAAATACTACTGACACTCTTGTTGACAATGAAAGCCTGAAGGCAGATTTTTTTAACAAGTGTGTATCCTTGAGCAAGGATCACACGAAAGTGGAGTGTTTTGTGATTGATAGGTTAGTTGAGAAGAAAGAAGTTGAGCATCAACAAAGTGAGAAGGTGGCAGAAAAAGGAGGCCGACTAAGGAAGACGAAAGTGAGACATCCACCTAACCTAAATGATCCGGGGTGGAGGATGAAGATGTTCGGGCCCGACCCTGGTTTGCCGAAAGACTGGCAACAGTTGTTTGAAAAAGAGCGTGTTGATAACGAGAAGGCTGCACGGGAGTGGACCAGTCACCCACCTTGAATGTCATAAATTTCAAAAAGGTGGTAATTGTATATTTTGTATATTTTTATTTTTATTTTGCATTATAATTTCTAGTTTGTTTGTTATTAATGGTATTTTAAGCATATCATCTTAGCAAAAACCAAGTGTGGGGAAATTCTTATGGACTTCTCTTCGACACTGTGTTGGGTGCAGGGTAATTTTCATGTTTAAAAAAATGTGCCAAAACCATACATTGGGGACAATGTATCCCAAGTGTGGGGATGAAGAAATTTTCGTTTGTTTTGAAAAATTTCGTTAAAAAAAATCACAGAAAAAAATTGAAAAATCACACATTTTTTTTAAAAAAAAATGTGTGTTTAAAGAAACCGGAAAGTGGTAAGATGGCGGGGTAAAGTTTTGGTCCCTTTTCATGGTCACAATTCACTAAATAACACGTGCCTAGTTGTTTTAAAAAAAGGAGATTATGTAGTTTTCTAACCAAGGTTAGCATGCTTTCGGTGTAATAACTTGCATAACACGTCCGTTTACACTTGAGAATTGAGAAAGTATTGGTTGGTGAGATGGTTGATATTCTCCGATAGAACTTGTACAATTAGTGCATTTCGAGATCTTAGCTTGGCATGAGTGCAAAAGTGATAGAGGCACTTAGGTTAAGCCTCGTCGGGATGAGCGAGAGTGTGGGTTTTGGGGGGTTGGGGCCTCATACATTATACATATGAGGATGGTTATGTGAGGGGCGGGGGGTTGGGTTACTTTAGAAAACCTTACTGGGCCTATTCTTTTATTTGATCAACCCCGGTGTTATACTGTGAAACGATCCGACTTAATAGGTTTTTATATGTAATTGTTTTAGTAATTATCAATTAGATATGTTAAGCATTATGTTTATTATGCTTACAAAAAAAAAGATTGTATTAGAATTGCAATGTTTAAGTATGCAATATTCAAGTATTATATTAGTTCAAAAAAAATGTGTTAGAGTTTCAATGTTCAAAGTATTATGTATTGAGTGAAAAAAAAAGAAGAAAAAAGGAAAAAAAAAAAAAGAAAAAGAGAAAAAAAAAGAGAGAAGTTAGTGATGTATATAGTTGTTTATATAATTGTTTACTTAGTTTGTTTGTAATAAGTCGGATCGGATCATTTGAGCTACTTTCAATATTCCATTCCATACCCTTACACTTGGCCCCATTACAACCCGTTTAAGACCATCTGGATTTGTATTCATGTCAAATGCATTTACATAGGTGGAGATTTGATGATTGTACAAGCGTATGCGAGGAGAATTGATTGAATATGAAATGTATAGATGATCACCAAGGAAAAGTTAATGTGTAAATGTGTGTTATGTATAGGTAAAAATCGAAAGCATGTTAGGTTTGGTTAGAAATCTTCGGTTTAAATGGAACATCATGTAAACTAGTGCACCCGATAAAAATAAGGGAATAGGGTATGACTTGGGACCTTAACCGAACCGGAATTGTGGTAAGATTGGTGGCTACAAGTTAAAAGTAATAAAATTGTTGTTTGAGGTGTTGCTTGAGGGCAAGCAACGGGTAAGTGTGGGAATGTGACGGGTGGTCCATTGGACAACCCTTAAGTGATATAAGACCGTTAATAAACATGCATACAATCGGTTTATTTTGTGGAATTAGTTGACTATGGTTACTCATATAATTGCAGGTAGGAGAAGATAGAGGATGTAATTACGAGTACGTAGCCGAAAACGGTGAAGAAAACGGAGTTGAAACGAGAAAGTTATGACGAAAACAAGAAGGCCTTGTTAAAGGCCACCGTAGCTTACGGTGCCCTCTGAAGAAAATCACACCGTATGGCAGTTTTAAGCCACCGTAGGGCATTTTTAAGCCACCGTGGCCACCGTAGCTTACGGTGGGACTGACGCTGAAACTTGTAACAGCCTTATAAACTCGTTTTAGGGTTGGCTTTTGACATTATTATCACATCTTTTCATCTAAGAATGATCCTAGGGCGATTTTGAGAGCTTCGTGATCAATTATGAGTGTGGTAATCATTAGTTACTCTATTTTGATTTATATGCAAACTATAATCGAAGAGATAACAAACCGAATCATACTCGGTTAATTTCCTTTGTGTTTTCCCTCGGATTGTAAGGTTTATTATGTTTGTTTGGTTGAATGCTTAGACAATTTCTGAGATAATATTTGATCTTATTGATTTCATTATTATGGTGTTTATGTATTGATTGATAGATTATTAGTTTATCGATTTTGTGTTCTAAACCATCAGTTCTTGGTTCTTTAAGTAATCGAGATTAATCGGGAGGTATTTAGGGTTAGATAAACTAGTTGGTTTGTGTTGATCACCTTGCGTTGTATAGTCCAAGTACTTGATCTTCATTTATCGCATTCGTTTACATAAACATGAACTTTACTTATTGTTCATCTCAGTTAAACATTAACCGTAACATTCGTGGAAACCAGAAACCGAGGGAAGACATATTTTCAGATATTGATTAAAACTCGTTTATTGCTTCAGTTCTTTTCATTAAACCAAACAACCAAATATTTGAATTTACTTTTTGCATTTAGTTTAATATAGTTAAATTTTATAGTTACTCAGTAATGCACTTTCCAAAAACTCCCTGTGTTCGATACCCGCTTATCGCTATCTAATAGTGGTAATCGGTTTATTTTTGAGTGAGTCATCGACCTCACGTCAGTTGTAACTAAGCATGGAGTACCGTTATCGATCGTGTCGGATATAGATACTCGGTTTACTTCGAGATTTTGGAAGAAGTTCCATGAAGCTATGGGAACGACACCGAACATCAGCACTGCGTATCATCCTCAAACAGATGGACAGCCTGAAAGGACGATCCAAACCCTTGAGGATATGCTACGTGCTTGTGTTTTAGACTTTGGTGGAGTTTGGAAGATCATCTGCCTCTGGCAGAGTTCTCCTATAATAACAGCTACCATTCAAATATTGGTATGCCACCGTTTGAGATGCTTTACGGTAGGCGATGTAGAACCCCGGTATATTGGGGAGAGATTGGTCAGAAAGAGATGGGAAGCTTAGAAGTTGTGCAAAAAACTTCTTCAAAGTTTGATCAGATCAAGGGAAGATGGAAAGATGCTCCAGACAGACAAAAGTCGTATGCTGACAAGCGGCGACGACTGATTGAGTTTAAAATTGGTGACAATGTGATGCTCAAGGTCTCGCCTTGGAAAGGAATCATTCGTTTCAGGAATAGAGGGAAGTTGAGTCCAAGGTACATCGGACCGTTTATGATTGTTGAGCGAGTGGGTGAAGTGGCTTACAAGCTAGATTTACCCGAGGAGTTAGAAGGAATTTATTCAACCTTCCATGTTTCTCATATGAGAAAATGCCTAGCTGATGACACGTCTCATGTGCCATTGATGGATATCGAGGTTAATGAACAGTTAAACTATATTGAGCATCCTGTAGGGATCGTCGACCGCAAAGAGAAGCAACTTCTTCATAAATTTATTCCTATAGTAAAAGTGATATGGAAACACCGAAAGGGATCAGACGCTACTTGGGAAGTTGAAGAAGAGATGTACAAGTTTTATCCGGATTTGTTTAAGTAATAGTTAGGTTTCGGGGACGAAACCTCTTTAAGCAGGGAAGACTTGTAACATCCCGTTTTCTCGTTTCGGTTAATAAATGATAACATTTGTTATTATGAGTCGGGCTAGTGTTGGGTTAATGGATATGGGTTATGAACTTGGATTAAGAAAGAAAGATGGAAAGACCATGGGCTTAAGCCCATGATCCATAATATAAAAACCTTAATTACCCATTTAATTCATTCATTTACACATATTCCATACACCATCAAAAACACACACTTAATCTCTATCTCTAGTTTCTCTTCCTCTCTCTAGTCGAAACCAAGAAGAATAATCGATCCCGACTCGAGGTCCAAACCCGTTAGATCTAGTCGCGAAACGACGAGCCGACACCTTTAAACCGTTAAAGTCACGAGATCCAGGTGGAATCGGGTTTAAGCCGAACCTAATATGAGCTTAGGGGTCACCCTATCTCAGATCTGGATCGAACGGGACGAAAAACGGTGAAAAAACGAGTAACAACTCGTTTTTCCGGCGAAATCCCGGTTTTCCGGCGACGACGGCCCCGGAAAGGCGGCAGGTATGAGGTTAACATGTCAGAGAATGTTTTTGACATTCTCTGACCTAACCCTAATTCGTTATGGGAATATAACGAATTAACCCTGGTTTGTTAAGCCAATTCGCTATGGAAGGCTAACGAACTAGCTTCATTCGCCAACTAAGTCATTAAGCAAGTTCGTTATGTTAATTTGTTAAGGAATGAATGACGAACTAACTCCATTTCGTTAAGTAGTTCGTTAAGGGAGAACCGACGAACGAACCCCAGTTCGTTAAGGGTTCAGTTCGTTAAAGGTTCAGTTTGTTATAAAGGATCAGTTCGCTATGAAGTTCAATTCGTTAACCCAACCATACGAACGAGGTCCAAATTCGTTAAAAGGACCAGTTCGTCTTAAGGTCCAATTCGTTACAAGAGCCAGTTCGTTATGATAGTCAATTCGTTAAGAACTGAGTAACGAACTGGAAGTTTAATAAATGACAGAACAGTCCCTGGACTTAGGAAATAGATGATATAATTACATAATAGTCCTTGGACTTTGATAATTGATGAAAGATACCTTTAAAGGTTAACAAGTAACGATTAACTAACCGGTAAAGATCCAATGAAGTAAAACCGACTTAGATAGGTAAGATTAATTAAGTAAACAATAAGAATGTCTAGGATAGTATTTAATATTTCATTTATTAAACAGTTAGTCGTGCACAGCTCAAGAAAGGAATAACCATAAACAATGAACGTAATCTCGTTCAGGTGAGTTTCTAGCCCCACTTACTTGTTATATTTTAGGGGCTGTGTGCATACTCGATGTGATAGGTAATACACTTACCTTAAGTGGTAATTATATGCTTTGTATGATTCATGTATGATGATTGCTTGACGGTGCGTGAACGATCTTTGGATATTGCATGTACCGCCAGGTGGTAGTTAAAGATATGATTGATATATATATGATGTATGAATTATGTATGTATGTTATGTTGATAGTATGTGAACAATCTCCAGATATTGCACTTATATTTAATGAAAGTATGTAAAAACAAGTATGGTACAGTTGCACGAAACAAAGGGACCATACCCTAATAATATCTGTGAGGATAGGGACCAAACCCTAATAATATCTGTGAGGATAGGGACCAGACCCTAATAATATTTGTGAGGATAGGGACCAGACCCTTATAATATCTGTGAAGATAGGGACCAGACCCTAATAATATCTTTGATGTTGGGGACTAGACCATTATAATATCTGTGAGGTTATAGGGCGGAAGGCTCTTTAAGTAGTATGGATAGTTATGCATATAAAGTAAAGTATGAATGATGTACACACCTTCGGGCATGTGTGCAAGTATGAGAACTGATTATATGTTGTATGATTAACTAGAACTCACTCAGCGTAGCTGACTTTTAGTATGTACGCAGGTGAGTGGAATGAAGCAGTTTGCTTGAGGGGAAACGCATGGAATTGAAGATACTGGCATCTCAAGGAAGTGTTATGTTATTTAAGAGACAATGTTTTATGTTTAAACAAATTGAAAGCTCGTTAAGACAAGAATTGATGGTTATGTAATATATTGGTTTGAAGTTTTTTTATATTCCGCGTAAAGTTTTAATTAACTATGATATTTAGAACTATGTTAATGAGTAAATTCAACGTTCAAAGTAGGGCATCGATAACGGGGCCTTACATATAGGTATATATACATACATATATATACACACACACTAGTTTTTATCCCCCGTACTACTGGGGATGTTTTACATTACTCGTTTTTAATACTTATATACTTTTTTGGGTTTAGTTTTATTTATTGTAATGAAATTTATAATATACTTAGAGTTTGATGATAAAAAGGTTTCACAAATAACTAAGATGTTATAACCGGGTTTAAAAGTTATCTGGGTTTGGTAAGACCTAAGACCCATTTATTTTGTTTACTATAAAATTGTTTCTTAATTATAAATAATATTTTAAAAAAACAATCATATAATAATTTTTAGTATATTCTATTTTATAGGAAATTCACATCAATAATTTGGTGAGAATAATTTTTAATTTAATGAGATGTTATATTCCGTTTAAGGAATATCGGGTCAAATGCATGAGAAGCCTTCATTTAAAAATCAAGCAAATCTGATAACTCCAACAAAAGGGGGAGCGACCACATCGCGACACGTAGAATTTTTAAGTTTTCGTTTATTTATATATATAAATATATATATATATATATATATATGTTTAAGTTCAAGAAAGAAATCAAATTATTACAAGAAATGAGAAAAGTGGCTCCAACCAATAAGAAATTTCCTATTCTTTTTTCTTTTTATTTAAATAGAGGGGTAGGATGATAAAATCCCATAAGTTTTTTATATGGTAGGTATTAATATATTTTAGAAGTTTCATTTTTGTAATCAGTCTTCTTGTCTCTTTAAATTTTAAAATAAAAAAAAACATTATCATGATTTTGTTTTATAACTCATATAAATCCAGATCAGTTTTTTTTATTTTTTTAATTGATTAATCTTCAAAACTTCATTTAATTTCTCAAACAAGTACTCATCTACATCACAAGTACATTATATTAATTGCACAAGCTTATTTATGTCATACGACACTCAAATTACCCTACACAACCAAATTATATCAAATAAACCTTTCTCAACCAACCCTACACTTCCATACTCAAAAGAAACTATGCTATAATCCAATATAAAGACAAATTATAAATAAGCATTTTTTCATACATCCCTACACTAATATAAGCACACAATTATCTTACACTATCCAACACAAAATTATTGCACCATACATCATAACTAGAACTATCCTACACTTCCATACATCAATAAAACTATGTTACAATGCCATACAAAGACAAGTCATACATACAAAACAATATTTTGAATAAAATCAACTATCATGCTTCCCTACACAGCTACACCTCCTTTCCTTAAAAAAAAACTAAACTAAACCAACAGTTTTCATAACAATGTACATGTATGTATCATACACAAACTCTATATATCATAAAACAAACTATTGTCTTTCAATACTATGCACCAATTACGTATACTACACAAACAAAAATTATCTTTCATTCCTACATAACAATGTTTGAATCATACACAAACTATTCTATCATCAACAACATATATGTATATAGCCTAGTTTCATTTTTTTAACGACGTGTTGCCTACATACATAATAATAAACCTACACATGTAAGTATAAAATGTGTAGTCTTTGTTAAAACTGTGTAGATATAAATAGCTAATCTCATTCTTTATAATTCAAAACCTACACATCAGCCTCATATACCTACACTATATTATCTATTAAAAGTTATTCATACACAATGTTAAAATAAGTCCTACACTTGAATCACAACTATACGTACAATAACTAAATTAATAAGATACAAAATTAGAAGATATGTTTACAATTTATAAGGTATTAAAAATGCACCAGGATATTGTCACAAAATATGATAAACAAACACCAACTTACACACAAATATTAAATTTCACCAAAAATGTCTATAATAGATGTGCATGTATACGGAGAGAAATGATTAAGGATTCAACAAGAATAAAAAATAAAATGAACGTTGCATCAATATAAAATTAAATAAAGAGGAATGAGTTTTTAATTATAATTAATCACCTCACAATAATTTAGAGCATATTCAATTAGTATTTTAAGAAATAATTTGAGCATTAAATGGGGATGGTTTCTTTAAATTAGTTAAGGTTACATTCAAAAATGTAAATAGATGCTAGTTATTACAATTTTGCCATTTTGATTATATGCCACTGATTACACATGATCAATGGTTCAGATTAACTTCTCGCACTTTTCGTAATAAAATCACTTCTGCCTTGAACCACCCCCTATATATATATATATATGGGATGGATCTTGCGTGAAGTGATATTACAACGAGAAGTGCGAGAAGTGAATGTGTAACTCCATTAATCCCTAATTTTTCACTCTTTTGCTTATGATGTCACCTACATGTATGTAGATTGGTTGTATTTATGTCTTAATACACATTCAAACCTACATATACACATACAAATGTACCGAGCCACATTGAAACCTACGTACATACACACATACATACACACCTACACAACACATCTACACATAAGAAATGGAGTGAAATTAGGGATTAATGAAGTT
This sequence comes from Bidens hawaiensis, assembly GCF_021521415.1. Taxonomy (NCBI): domain Eukaryota; kingdom Viridiplantae; phylum Streptophyta; class Magnoliopsida; order Asterales; family Asteraceae; genus Bidens; species Bidens hawaiensis. The sequence goes on along the minus strand of NW_027499579.1, from coordinate 8,969 downwards.
ACACCTATACTTATCGCACTTCTCGCTGTAAAAAAACTTTTGAAATGATCCAATACCTATATATATATATAATTTGGAATATATATGTAAATTACTGTAAGTCCCCGTTGCCGGTGCCCTACTTTGGACGTTGGATTTACTCATAAACACAGTTCTAAATATCAGAGTTAATTTAAACATTCGCGGAACATTAAAAACTTTCATAAACATTACAATCAATCAATCAATAACTTTGTCTTTAACGAACATATTGTCTTTCAAATCAAAAAACATTAATTTAAAAACGTCTTAGGTCTTCAGATGCCAGACTCTTATTCTTGTGCCATGTGCCCCCGCTCAAGCCAGCTGTCTCGTTCTACTCACCTGCGTGCATACTAAAAGTCAGCTACGCTGAGTGAGTTCTAGTTAATTATACAACATTCGATACATTCATAACTACGTACTCCCATACGTACTTCAAACTTTCATAATTCGTTCATAATATACATACTTACCTTCATACTTTATTCTAAATTCTACTTTACATTATTCTATTCTACCTCAGATATTATTAGGGTCCGGTACCTTTTCTGCCTTGAGTATTATTAGGGCTCAGTCCCTTTCTGCCTCGAGATTTATAAAGGGCTCGGTCCCTTTTCTGCCTCGGATATTATTAGGGTCCGGTCCCCGTTTACCTTGAGTATTTTTAGGGCTCAGTCATTTTCCTCTGTATCTGACTATCTCTTACATTCATTCATAACATGCATACATATCATTCGTACATTATACATAACATTATACCTTGACAGTACATGCAATATCCGAAGATCGTTCACGTACCGACAAGTAATCATTCATACATTATATACATATCATTCATATCTTCAACTATCACCCGACGGTACATACGATATCCGAAGATCGTTCACACACCGTCAAGCATTCATTTATACATAATCATATAAGGCATACACTTACCACTTAAGGTAAGTGTATTAACTAATCACATCGAGTATGCACACAGCCCCGAAAACATAACAAGGAAAGGGGGCTAGAAACTCATCTGAACTCGATTACGTTCACCGTTAATTGTTATTCATGTCCTTAGCTGTGCACGACTAACTGTATAACAATTACACGTATCAATTAACTATTATTACCCATATCGTGTTTGTAGGTTCCCTGGATGGATCTGCACAGGATATCTCGATCTACGTAGGTGCGGAATCCCTGCGTAGGTCGTTACGAGCGTAGAAGACACGAATAGATCAAACACGATACGATAAACAAACACGTTATATTATAACCAAAACACGTGATACAATATCACTATTACAGACACGAACTCTCGTCCTCACGTTACAGCTCTCGTAACTTCGATAATGATCACACGAACCCCTTTTCTAAGCTAAGCCGTAACCTATATAAATACACGACAACTTCGCCTGGCATGTTCAGGCGAAGTTGTCCATAACTTCGCTTGACTAACAAGTTCGCCTAAACAGCGAACTTGTTAGTAACTTCGCTTAAGACATATAAAACATAATTAATCATTACAGACTCGATTACAGACACTAGACTATGAACTACTGACATTATGCACCAACAGACCCCCCCTTGGCAGTAGCTTCATGTCTTGATCTTCAAGCACGTGTCTTGTAATCTTCAATCTCTTGGTCTTCATGCATGTACTCCTTCTCTAACGCATACCGTGACTACTCGCTGATATTTCCTCGCTTCGTCTTTCCAAGCAGGAATATAAAATATCTTCTTTTCATTTAACACCTGCAGATCAGCTTTCGATAAATTAACAAGATGCATCAGATCATACACTCTTAGCACTTCTTGTTCGTCTTCGTCTTCCATCACGGCTTCAGCAGTCTGGCAATCAACATACCACCATTTAAGATCTTTCAACACATCTTGAGGCATAGTCTTCATTGGAACCTCTTTCATACATCGAATCGGTTTGTACTTCATTACCATCCATGGCTTGCCATCTGCTCTCATTCCTCTTTCCTTATCTTCCACTAGCTTTCCATTCGGTGGCTTTAATAACTCAAACTTCTTTTCTTTATTACTTTCTTTCCACACGATCTTCCCAATAACTCTGGCCATGTTGTCGTCGCTTCTATTAATCAACCGCAATCTAGCCAAATCCTTCACCTCACATTCAGGCAATGTATTGAGAGATCTCAACGTCCTCTTAAAGTATTGGATCCCATCATATCTTTTCACCACGAACACTTTTAACTGTTCATCATATAGCCAACAGATAATTCCTTTCTTCGACTCAGCGTACCCTTTAATATTATAACTTTTCTTGAACATTGTAGGTACCACTGGCTTCTTCGTTTTGATAAACCAATGAGCATAGCCTTCCTTCCATCTAGGCTGCTCCTCCCATTCTGTATCATCAACTACTGTATCTTGACATACATCTGACTTTTCAACTTCAGGGATCTCGTGTTCAACATTCTCCTCAAATATTTCACCTTCTTCAACATCATCTTCTATCACAATTTCTGCACCAATCTTTTCAATCTCTTCGACTGGTAGAACATCACCTTCACACATAAATTCATCATCCAACATATCATCATCCAACTCCTTCAAGGCATCGATCACATCATCTCCCATCTCCTCGTCATCTACCATCACCACCTCATCACCACCAGAACCGCCAGCTGCACCTGCAGACTCCCCCTGAGCTGTGGAAGTCCCAAGAGCTTGAGTCCCAAGAGCTTGAGTAGTTCTTGGCAACTCACCACCTGCACCTTTCGATGCATTGGGATCATCGTCTCTGTCATTCTTCTTCTTTGTCCTGAGCTCGTCGCCTTTACAGCTCGTCTCCCCCTGAGATGCCAAGAACTCCTTCATAGCATCTATAATTTTTCCATGTTCAACTAGTAGGGACGACTGCAGCTGATTCTCTGTTACTAGGCGCTGAATAGCCTGGGTCTGGATAAGATTCACCCTTGATTGTTCTGCCACGACCCGTTCAAGTGCAGCTATTCTTTCCGAGTCTGATAGGGTTGCATCGAAATCGAACCTCATATGTGATATATCTTGAGTGTACTGAGGAGGGATTTCAAATGTAACCGGGACATCAGAAGCAGGCGTAAACGCAGGTGGTATCATACCTGATAACCCTGCAGTTGCAACGACTGTCGACTCAACAAATTGAGCAACCACCTCTGAAGGAGTAAGAGTTGGAGGTGGTAAAGACACAATCTCTGGAGTCGTCAGCTGGAAGGTAGTGAGTGGGATGCCGAAAGAAGATGATGTAGCCACCACGGGAACATCCGCGGCGCTTAAACTTGTAACTTGTACTGATGTAGGGACAATCGACATACCGGATAGTGCGGGTGGAGCGAAACGTACTACTCTTGAACTCTCACCTGCTCCCATACCTGCACCTGTCCTGTCCCTTCTTGAACGTCTGATCAACTTATGATTGTCTTCTTCTTCTTCTGACTCACTGTCGTCATCTGTCCTCTTTCTCTTCCCATACGTCCTCTCTTGAGTCACCATCATACGTCTGGCCTCATCCATTACATCATCAAAATCTGAGTCAGCCACCGTCGTAGCTGCTCTAGTAACATGCACAGTCGAAGCACGTTCAACCGGAACCTGAACGTTCTCCTCTGGATCCACCCGATCCATATCAAAGAATCCTTGACCACCAAATTCTGCGTCAAGGTCCACATTCTCCTCCGGTGACACAACAGGAGCAGCAGGTATAGCTTGAGGTGCTCCTGCCTGTTGTGGTGCCGGGTCCCTAAACTCATCCCCTCGAGCAGGCACATACTCCGGGTTGATTAAGTACCCAAAGAGTGGAGTATGGCGAGGACGAAGTTCAGGCTTGCTCCTAGCACTCGAAGTTCTGCATTGGGCGAAGATACGTTTGTTCACACTTTCCACGTATCTGATAGGGCGACGTTGAGGCAACGTGGGAGCCACATGATTCAAGATCATTTTAAGAAATCTTGGATACATGAGGAATCTCTCACGTGCCATCGCCCTTCTCTAACGATCAATTTCATAGAAGACCATCTGACTAAAGCTATAGCGCTTATTATATGTCAGAGCAGTCATTGCTGACTGCATGGTCGCGCCCATTCCGTCAGTGCCCGCCTTCCTCCCTTACATGCAGACAATCATTACGTGCATGAGGAAGCGCCACTGATCGAGCAAGAAACCTTTCCTTCTCTGAGTATCGCCTAATGGACCAGAATAGCCCATTCGGAGAAACGCTCCGTCACGGAAAGGAGCCACAAAGTCTGTAGGGTCATCCCTAGTCTCCTCTCCAAAACGTAAAGCCACCCGGATTTGTTCAGAAGAGAACTGAACTTCTTGATTGTTGACGGTTGCTCGCATAACCGGGGGCTCGACGCGGCAGTCATATTCCACCGTCTGCCAAAAATCCTCAATATTGGGTAAGGATATCGGCAGAGTAGTTGTGATCGCGTGGAATATCCGCGAGCGAATGAGGAAAGTGATGATTTCGCGGTAATCCTCCACACCACTCGCATCTGGGTCTAACGTAATATACATATTATGCCCAGGGAAGAATTGTCTCTGGTTATCTCCCCTGTCATCGCCACCAGCACCTCCAGTACCAGTAACAGCAGCCATATCTGCAACAAACGAACCAAGTTAGATACACGTTAAGGCATAAAACAAGTTCGCTTGTTACCATGAGCGAAGTTGTGATAAAGTCTGTATAGGTGAAGTTAAAAGTGGGGCGAAGTTGGGAACAACTTCGCTTCATCTTTAAGTTCGTCTAATAACTAATAAGTAAAAAGGTCCAGGCGAAGTTAATGATAACTTCGCCTCACCACAACATCGCCTCAGGCGAAGTTAAACCTCAGGCGAAGTTGCGGATAACTTCGCCTAATCCTTAAGTTCGCCTGAATCTGAATCGGCGGTTGATAGGTTTATGAAACAACGTGCAGTTGGTGATTTCGTGATTAAGGAATCCGGAAAACATGATTTTATGGTTATCTAGACGATCAATGTGTGAACGACCACGTTAAAACAAGTTTGAAACCGGGTTTAAGGATCGAACGTCCGAGGTCACTAACCGGGTGTCGAAACAACCTAGGATTAACAACATTGAACATCGATTATAAGATATAAGAACCCAAACACACCTTTAATTGGAAAAGAAATCGAAGAAAAAGAAATCAAAGATGAAGATCGAAAGACAAGATCGCCGGAAATAGGTTAAGTTCGCTGGAATTTTGGAATAAGTTCGCTGTGTTCTTGGAATAATGAAACGTTTGACTTTTAAAAACCTTTATATAGGGTCTGGGTTATACAGGCGAAGTTACGGTTAACTTCGCCTAGGCGAAGTTATTCACAAGTTCCCCTGTTTAACAACTTCGCCTATATTTACAAAATCAAACCTCATAATTTGAGCATTTTGCAATTAACTTTTAAAACTTCCTTTAAAGAGTTAAAAGATACAATCAAGACCAAGTAACCAGTTATAAAATCATAAGACTACCTAAGTACGAAAAACTTTTAAAAATTAAAGTACAAGGGATCAAATTTCAGTCTCGACAGGGACTACTACGTTTTAGAAAAGATCCGAACATGAATCATACTAATTACGTGACTGTCACATAGATCCGTGTTTAGCTGTATTATGACATAAAGAAACAGGTTGTAAGCAGGTAAATAACTTAAGATGGTTTTCATCGTTTCTGTGATACGAGTTAAGTTCAATTAAGCTCAAAAATTAAGTGGGCAACAACTCAGAGATTATGATGCCTCCTATCTATTCTCAAAGCGTATTTGGCTTTCCCCAAGTCACCCCGAATTGACCTCGACCCATAGTGTCTGATTAAGTTTGTAAGTACTCTTCATCTGCTTCCCGTTCTCTTTCTTACTCCATGATTGAGAAGTCTTGACATTGTCAGCTCTAGAATGTTTCAATAACTTATAAGGTTTTTTTTTTTTTTTTTTTTTTTTTTTTTTTTCGAATAAACATTTACATAGACTTCAGAGTAGTAAACAACTGCAAGTCCCGAATCTGGATCATTGCAGTTTTTTCACACACTATCTTTACGGGAATCAGAACACTTACGGGCTCGTGTATGACTGGGTAATCGCTTTTCTGCCTATCATTCGGAAAGATATATATGAAGACATGCAAAACTCTTAAGGAGTTTCCACATAAAATCGAGTAGATTTAGTTTGTATCACATCTACTTTTACGCACCATAAAAAACTACCATGACATACAATGACTGTTCTAAAGCCTTTTAAGCCTAATAACTTCACTAGTTAAGTACACAGAATCAGTATATCTATCATTTTCCAAGGTTGGATCAATTTTCTGTTAAACATAGCAAACGAACTTCTTACGAAGTAGTAGACTTGAAAAATAATTTCATTTCCCTTAAAGAAAAATTTAACTTCTATCGCCCCGACCAAATCAAAGTCTTCAGGTCAACGGCTATCCCGAAGATCCAATGGATCAGCTGGACCGACCACATACTAGTATGTGTCCTTCTAACTAAGTATGATCGACTAATTTTAAGCGAAAGAATGAAAACTCATCATAAACCGCCACGGTCACTTTCAGTCGTCTGGTTAATGGCTATCCTCATATTCTACAAGTAGAAATGAGGACCAAACATATCCTAAGACATGTCCATCAAACTGAGGTAACCGACATTGTTCTAAGCGATAGTGACGTTTTTTTTTTTTTCTTTTAATATGCACAAAAAGCATGGTTACTCGGGATTGATCATCCCATTCAACTCAACAAGGTTTTGAAATCTTGATTTGTCAAACGCTTTAGTATATAAATCAGCGAAATTATCAAGCGTATCCACCTTTTCAAGCACAATCAGCTTCTTCTCAGCACAATCCCGTATAAAATGATGACGTATGTCAATATGTTTAGTTTTACTGTGCTTCACGGGATTGTTAGTTACTGAGATAGCAGCTGTGTTATCAATGCAAATAGGAGTAAGTGAGAAATTCAGACCATAGTCGCGCAACTGTTGTTGAATCCAAAGAACCTGGGAGCAGCAGTTGGATGCTGCCATGTATTCTGCCTCACATGTTGAAATTGCGACTGAAGTCTGCTTCTTGCATTGCCACGACACCAATCTGCCACCTAGAAACTGACATCCTCCAGTTGTTGACTTCCGACTCTGATTGCACCCTCCATAATCAGAATCTGTGTAAGCGACTAGCTCCAAGTCTCCTCCCTTCGCGCACCACAACCCCAGCTTAGGTTTGCCTTTGAGATACCGCAAGATCCTCTTCACACCCTTCATGTGAGATTTCTTTGGGTTTGCCTGAAAACGAGCACAAAGATAAACTGCAAACATAATATCAGGCCTAGAAGCAGTTAAGTACATTAAAGAACCTATAATAGCCCGATACTGAGTTGGGTCCACATCTGCGTCATTGTCTGTCTCAGCACCCAACTTATGGTTGACGCAGATTGGAGTATCAAATGGAGTGCTGTCCTCCATCTTGAAACGTTTGAGCACATCATGGACATACTTGGTCTGATGAATGAACATCCCATCCTTCTTCTGATCAACCTGCAATCCTAAAAAGAAAGTTAGTTCACCCATAGCACTCATTTCAAACCTTTTCTTCATGACGGCCTCAAACTCTTGACACATGGAGGACTTTTGATGCAGCAAAAGATAATGTCATCCACGTAGACTTGCACCAGCAGGAAGTCGCTTCCTTCTCTCTTGAAGAACAACGTGCTATCTATCTTCCCTCTTTCAAACCCATTTTCAAGCAAGTAATCTGATAAAGTTGAGTAACCAGGCACGAGGTGCCTGATGTAGTCCATACAACGCCTTACTTAGCTTGTACACGTGATCAGGAAAGTCTGGGTCAGGAAAACCCGGAGGTTGCTCAACGTACACAACCTCATCAACTTTCCCATTTAGGAACGCTCTTTCACGTCTAACTGAAATACCTTCATCTTCTTATAAGCAGCAAATGCCAAAAACAATCTAATGGCTTCCAATCTTGCCACAGGAGCGAACACTTCATTATAATCAATCCCCTCTTGTTGATTAAAACCTTTAACGACTAGCCTCGCCTTGTTTCTTATAATAATCCCTTTCTCATCTCTCTTGCACTTAAAAACCCATTTTGTGCCTATCGCATGCACATTCTTTGGTTTTTCAACCAAAGTCCAAACTTCCATTTTCTTGAATTGAGCCAGCTCTTCTTGCATGGCCTCGACCCACGAGCTGTCCTTTAGAGCCTTTGATAATTCTTTGGTTCAATCTGGCTGATAAAGCAGGTGTACAAGCATTTTTATTGATTATGCCTGTCTCCTTAATGCTTGTGTAAACACAGGTGTGCTTATTCAAGCTACGTCTTGTTTGTACACCGGAGGACACATCACCAATCACATTCTCCAAAGGGTGATCTTTATGAATTCTCGTGGTTGGAACAGAACCGACATGCAAATTGTCTTCCAAGTTAGAAGAGAGCTCGTCAATGGTTGTTTCTTGCTGAGAGTGAAACGGATTGAAAAATTCTTCTTCAGGAGAGGCAGCAGGGGTATCGATAGCATTTGACGAGGAAGGTTGACATTTATCAAACAGCTGTCTTTGCATTAGATTTTCTTCCTCATCAAGGATCATCATCGTAGCAACTCTCTCTTCTTCTTTTGCACTATCCAAATACGGTATGTTAAAAGACTTAAAAAGTCTATCATAGTCGAAAAACTCAGCAGGTCCGTTGCTTAGTTTTGGCGGTTTTGTAACTTGTGATATCGGTGTTACACACCACCTCAACCTTGCCGGTCGATGTATTAAAGACACGTCTGTTGGGAGTCCCAACAACATAACCGACTAAGATTCCTTCATCGGCTACTTCACCAAATTTAGAATTTGTCTTTAAAATCGAACAAGGGGACCCGAATGGTTCAGGACCACTCAAGTTGGGCTTCCTCCCATGCATAAGCTCATAACACGTTTTATTAAGTCTTT